>NC_069508.1:128751261-128903761 GCF_027579735.1 Bombina bombina
CCTCCCAAACAGCTCTCTTCCCTCCCCCACCCCACAATTGTCCCAGCCATCTTAAGTACTGGCAGAAACTCTGCCAGTACTAAAATAAAAGGTATTTGGCCCTTTTTTTTTTTTTTTTTTTAAAAAAGCATATTTACATATCCTGATGTGTAGGATCCCCCCTTAGACCCCAACCTCACTGATCCCCCACCAAACTGCTCTCTAACACTTCCCCTCTGCAATAATGGGCGCCATCTACAGTACCCAGTTTTGTAACAAAATGTGCCTTTTTTTAAAAAGAATTCCCTTTTCTGTAGTGTAGCTTCCCCCCCCCACACACAGACCAACCCCCAACCCCTTCCAGGACCCTTAGATTGCATTTTAATGTATTTGTGTTTTTAACTTGTAACTTTTTTTTTCTAGTGTAGCGGTTCCCACCCGCTCCCGCCCCGTGCACGCGCCCGCCCACCACCCCCCGTGCATGCGCGCGCTCCCGTGCGCGCCCCCGTAGCTCCCGCCCCCGATCCCGCCCCCCTCCACTCCACATAGAGCACCGATGGCCGCCCACCCGCCTCCCACGTAAGCTCCCACCCACCAACGATACCGGCCATCGATGTCCGGTGCAGAGAGGGCCACAGAGTGGCTCTCTCTGCATCGGATGGCCAAGGGGGGTTATTGCAGGGTGCTTCCATATCGAGGCATCACTGCAATAACCGGAAAGCAGCTGGAAGCGAGCAGGATCGCTTCCAGCTGCTTTCCAGACCAAGGACATACGCCACACGTCCTCGGTCATTAACTGCATTTTTTTTGAGGACGTGTGGCGTACGTCCTTGGTCGTTAAGGGGTTAACAATTATTTTGTTGGATGCTCCACCACCCTGATTGACAAACTAATTAATGGAACGCATCCTGAAACTTCAAATGTGGATCAGGCACCACTAAAACAGCAAAGACCCAATATAGAGAACTTCAATTTTAGACCTGTACCCATCAATGTCGTTAAGAAACACCTTAATAATCTAAAAATGAAAAACCAGTCTGGACCTGATCAAATCCCAGCAATGCTGTTGAAGCTCAGTGCGCCAGCAATTGCTAAGCCTGTCACAACCCTAATTAATGAATCCTTGATGTCTGGATACATACCCACACTCTGGAAAACTGCAAGAGTAGTGCCTATTCATAAAAGTGGGGAGTTAACCTTGGTTTCTAACTATCGCCCTATATCATTGCTCCCAGTATTATAAAAAATCTTAGAAAAATGCGTCCATACGCAATTATGCAAGTATTACCAACTTTCTAATTATCTGACCCCTTATCAATCAGGTTTTCAACCGGATCACTCCACTACAACTGCCCTCCTAAAAGTTTGCAACGACATCCAAACTGGCATGGAACAAGGAGACCTAACTGAAGCTATTTTCCTTGATTTCGCAAAGGCTTTTGACACAGTGGACCACGACATACTACTGCTCAAACTAAAAAACTCTGGTATTGCTGATCATCCGTTAACCTGGTTTAGATCATATGTATCGGATCGAACACAATATGTCTCCGTTTCTAACAGTGACTCCCTCTCCCAGTCACGTGTGGTGTTCCCCAATGTCGCATTCTTGGCCCCCTACTATTCACATTATTTATAAATGATCTGCCTAATATCTGCAAATCTTCAACTGTACACATGTACGCAGATGACACGGTAATCTATGCAAACAATTCCGATCTGCCGCAGCTTGAAGCAGTGCTCCAAGACCAATTCACAGAGGTAGAAAAGTGGATCTCAAAAAACAAACTCTTCCTAAACAATGATCTTTGGAACGGGTCCTAAATTAAAATTTACAAATTACAAAATTCCCACCTATGCATCAAAACAAAATCCAATTGCACGCTTACTGCAGTCCACTCTTTCAAATACTTGGGTATGTTGTTAGACCCTAATCTATCTTTTGGCCCCCACATAGAAAAACTTGCATCAAAACTTTATCCAAAATTAGGTGCCCTGTACAGAAACAAATCTTGCCTCAGCCCTACAGTAAAGGAAAAGATTATACAGCAAATGCTGATCCCTATTATGGATTATGGGGATGTGGTATATGCACCTGCACCGCAAACTCACCTTAATAAACTTAATACATTGCATAACTCACTCTGCCGCTTTGTGCTACAATGTAACTACAGAACCCACCATTGTGACATGCTAAAAGAACTAAACTGGCTGTCGCTGGAATCCAGACGCACCCTCCATCTTTCCTGCCTTATGTTTAAGAGCCTTTCTGGGAAGCTCCCACCCTACCTGAGCAGAATGCACTCCCCGGCTACTCCCACCTCCTATAACCTCTGATCCAGTACCAGCACATTATTTAGCGTGCCTCAATACAAAAAGAAAGCAGCTCGATCCTCCTTTTCCTACAGAGCGCCACAGTTATGGAATGACCTCCCGCACACTTTCAAACCTTCCCCAAGCCTAATATCCTTTAAGAGATCCCTCTCTACATATCTCAAAACAGAATGCACCTGTCATGGTTGATTATATATTTCCTACCTGTTCTATGTAAAATGTTTGCATATATTGTGTATTATTATTGTTTTTTTTTTTTATTTTATTGTACCCTACTGTATCAATGCAATGTTTTGTGGACCCAGGACATACTTAAAAACGAAAGAAATCTCAATGTATCCTTCCTGGTAAAATATTTTATAAATAAATAAATTATATTATTCATGCATTTGTTATGCATATTTTAAGCTTTAACATATTCCATCAGTTGAGTGGAACATTTCTAAGCACTATATTGTGTTGTAATATTAGAGATAATATTGCTCCCTGTGCTATCCATAAAAAGTATATGGCGCACTAAAAAAAATGTCAGCCACTATAAGATTCTCTGGTTAATCATTTTTACCACCTACTTGTAATACCAGAATGAGCAGTATTCTTAACACGTGTCTGAGACTCTGAGTGCAAGATAACACAACCTGCATTACTGATTATTGCACTCCACTATTAATCTAGCCCATTTTTTGTTTTATTTAAATATCTGCTTGAGATAATTTCTTCACATTTTTATAGTAGTGACTTTTTATATGGACAAAATTGTAAGAAAACATATTAACATTGTTCAGTAAATTACAAGAACATGTGAAACACACACAAATAAAGCCTGATAGTCAGTTCTGCTTACCGATATGTAAACTTGTTACTTAAATATGCAATAAAATGCATAAGATGAGTAAATCATTAACAGCTTGTTTTACCAGTGACCTTAATTACATCTACATAATTTATAGCTACTTAGATTTAATGTGAGGTGAGATCTGTTTCTTTGTTTGCAATCTCATACTTTTTATGAATAATAAATTGGTGTTGCAATCAATACTAAACATCTCTCATTATACAGATCTCCCAACTCTTCCCAGATCCAGTCTGGGGCTGGGAAGCACAGGATGTGTTACGAAGACCCACATGGAAAGTCCCAGTAGATTATTGTGTAGGATTATGATAGGTAGAGACAAAGCCAAAAAGGATCTGTTGGTAGAAAGGGTATGAAATAGAAGGTGGGTGTGCTGATGGTGGTTCAAGAAAGTTAATATGAACTGTCTCTGAAGCAGGGACAGCAGGACAGAGCTCTTAATAAGTGTCATACCTAGAAAATATGGGATCTTTGATTACAATCAATCTGACCAATTTAGGTCTAGATTACAAGTGGAGCACTAATTTATCAGGCACCCATAAATGGACAAATTCGCCTATTTGCGTGCACACGATAAATAACCATCCAGCATAGCAATTAGCGTTTATGAAATTAACCAGAGGTCAGACCCCCAACATGACCCCCAATTATGTCACTGAAAAGTGCCTTTACATTGTGGTCTATGGGAACTGTGTGTTCCCTGAAAATGTATATGTATATGTATACATTTATATTTATTTAGGTGCTAATCGTTTCTCGAGCTCGTATTCGCATTGTGCTTTGCGCTAAACCTGTAATATCAGTACACAATTGTGTGCGCTGGTATTAAAAGTGGAGTGCAAATATTGCTTTTGTGAAGGTGATATTTTGCGCTCCACTTATAATCTAGCCCTTACAGTTTACAATAATCCCCATTTTTAAAATTAATAAAACAAATTTGCCTAGATTACGAGTTTGGCGTTAACAGGGGTGCATTGCTAACAAGCCTTTTTTTTCTAACGCTACCTTAAGACAACGCTGGTATTACAGGTTTTTTTAAACCTGGCGTTAGCCGCAAAAAGGTGAGCGTAGAGCAAAATTTAGCTCCACATCTCACCTCAATACCATCGTTGCTTATGCTAGCGGTAAACTGGCTAAATGTGCTCACTTCGTTTTAAGAGGATGCTCCGCGTCGGCTGGATTGAAGATGGACCCGCTCCGCTCCGGAAGGATGAAGATAGAAGATGCCACCTGGATGAAGATTTCTACTATCTGGAGGACCTCTTCTTCCCCAATCGGATGAAGACTTCTGCCATATGGAGGCACCCGGCTGGGTGAAGACGGCTCAGGGTAGGGTGATCTTCAGGGGGTTAGAGTTAGGTTTTTTTAAGAGGGGATTGGGTGGGTTTTAGAATAGGGTTGGGTGTGTGGGTGGTGGGTTGTAATGTTGGGGGGGATTGTATTTTTTTTTACAGGTAAAAGAGCTGATTACTTTGGGGCAATGCCCCACAAAAGGCCCTTTTAAGGGCTATTTGTAATTTAGTATAGGGTAGGGATTTTTTTTTATTTTGGGGGGCTTTTTTATTTTATTAGGGGGATTAGATTAGGTGTAATTAGTTTGAAATTCTTGTAATTCTTTTTTTTTTCCTGTAATTTAGTGTTTTTTTTTGTAATTTAGTTTATTTAATTTAATTGTAAATAATTGTAGGTGGTTTAGTTAATGATAGTGTAGTGTTAGGTGTAATTGTAACTTAGGTTAATATTTATTTTACAGGTAATTTTGTGCTTATTTTAGCTAGGTAGTTATTAAATAGTTAATAACTATTCAATAACTATTGTACCTAGTTAAAATAAATACAAAGTTGCCTGTAAAATAAAAATAAACCCTAAGCTAGCTACAATGTAATTATTAGTTATATTGTAGCTAGCTTAGGGTTTATTTTATCGGTAAGTATTTAGTTTTAAATAGGATTAATTTATTTAATTATGTTAAATTAATTTAGTTTAATTTAAATTATATTTAAGTTAGGGGGGTTAGAATTAGGCTTAGACTTAGGTTTAGGGGTTAATAAATTTATTATAGTAGCGGCGACATTGGGGTTGGCAGATTAGTGGTTAATAAATGTAGATATGTGTCGGTTATTTTTTTTTTTTAGTTAAATTTTATTAGGGGTTAATACAATTTAACTAGTGCTTTGCGATGTCCGGTCGGCAGATTAGGGGTTAATAATTGTAGGTAGGTGTCGGCGAGGTTGGGGGCAGCAGATGAGGGGTTAATAAATATAATGTAGGTGTTGGCGATGTTAGGGGCAGCAGATTAGGGGTTCATAGGTATAATGTAGGTGGCAGCGATGTCCGGTCGGCAGATTAGGGGTTAAAAACCTTTATTTTAGTGTTTGCGATGTGGGGGGGGGTCCGTTTAGGGGTTAATAGGTAGTTTATGGGTGTTAGTGTACTTTGCAGCACTTTAGTTAAGAGTTTTATGTTCCGGCGTTAGCCCATGAAACTCTTAACTACTGACTTTTAAATGCGGTCGAAGTCTTGACAGGAGAGGGTCTACCACTCACTTCTTCCAAGACTCGTAATACCAGCATTAGGCAAATCCCATTAAAAAGATAGGATACACAACTGACGTAAGGGGATTTGCAGTAGCCTTGAGTCACGGAAGAAAAGTGAGCGGTGAGCCTGTACCTGTCAGACTCGTAATACCAGCGTTAGGTAAAAAGCAGAGTTGGGACCTCTCAATGCTGCTTTTTAAGGCAAAAAATCCTCTGAGAAATTCCAACTTCCTCAGAGAGTTGTAAAAAAGCGTGAGTGTTTGCCTCCTATTAAACAACTCCCCAATGATCCTATTGTTCATCAGAGGCGTGCTCCGGATATTCCACAACAGAAAAAGGGTAAGTAAAAATATGTTTACTTCTATTATAACAGATTTTCTATAAATTAGACTGTTGGTTACATTTTGACCATAATTTAAATTCCATACATGAAGTATCTTAGTATCATAATAATCAAAACTGGAAATTTGTTTCCAGTCTCTTCAGTATCTATATGAGTGACTGACAAGCCTGATTTATATATAATAGCATGTACAACACCATAATCAGTTATTAGTTAGTATGTTTTAACTCTCTGTTTAACCATGGTCATTAGTAATATAATATAATATTGATTTTCATGGGGAATGATATAAATGCACTGGAAATAACCATTAAATTAAATTAAAAAGTAGCCATCTTTAAAACATAATAATAATAAGGCACTTCTATACAGAAATAAGAAACATGAACCAAGATATATTAACACAATCAAATGTATTTTGTTGAGTTATATCAGGTGTAGGGAGTACAAATGGCTTAAAATCCTTAGCCATGGGAGTAAGTATAAGATTCTACAGACATACACCAGTATGAGACTGCTCTACAGTTTTGTAATGGGTGATATTATATTATACAGTATTACACAATATATTACACATCTTCATTGTGCTGCTAAGGACAATGTAGCAAAAGGCCATCTTGAACATAGAGAAATTATGACCTTTTCATCAGAATAAATTTTTAAACTTAAAAGAACAATTTGGCAAAAATTATGATACAAAATAAATAGCGGGATATTATAAATACATTTAATTATCAGATTTAATATGTTTGTGTAGGAGATACAGATTTGTTTACGTTAATCAATTTTCGTTCTTTTGCAAAATTAATGGACAAATTTGCAGTCATTTTGTCAGAAATTCATTTATTAGTTGATTTAGTTTTTCCATTTAAAAAAAAAATAAACAGGGGAAGCTAAATGAACTAAAGATTGAATGAACATGTTTTCTTTGAATATTTGAATATTTATATTTGAATTAGTTCAATTTTTTTTCAAACAACTGAAAAATAATTTTTTGCTCATGTCAGATTAAATACTTTAAAAAAAAGATACATGTATCCTATTGTTCATCTTTACATTTTACGCAAATATAATTATAAATGTTTTTCATTTACAGAGAAACACCTCTTGCCTCCATTAATGATATCTGGGAAGGCTATCCCAATTGCAGAGAAGAAATGCACCCCTGCCAAGAGGACTCTACCACCCATCCTCACTACCACCAGTGCCAAGGGTTCCAAGTGCCCATCAAATGCAGGAACCAGAAGCTGCATTGGACCCTTACCATCACCTTTATCCAAGCCCATTAGGAAACATGATTTACCCAGCTTGGTAAAGGAAAAAGCACCACCTCTGCCAAAACTTCCCAAACTGAAGGAAAAACATTCGGTAAAGAAGGGTTTATTAAATGCCATAAAACCAACAAATTTGGAGACTGAGAAGATCAAGTTTTTCAAATCTGGGTACAAATACAACCCTCAATTTACATATGCTCACCCTGTTTCATCAAGTGCTCTGGCCAAGAACTCCAGAGCATCAAACCAATTCCTTCATCAGGTAGGTCTGTTATTCTTATGTTACCTTTACTGCATCTATATGAGACTTCTTTAAAATTTAGATAAAATCTTTATAATGATTTTTGACTTATATTTTAAAGCATCCTGAGCTATTTATTGCTAACCTCTTGTAATATAGCCCAATGAAAGTAAAAATGATTTTGTTAATAAAACTTATAAAACACTAACGTTCCTTTACTATATCGTCAAACAGAACAGTATATAAATTTGTTATACTCTGTTGTTATGTATCAGGCTGTCACAATCATGCAGAAGGCTATTGACAAATACGGCAGCTATGAAAGGTTTGAGAAGAAAACAGGAGGCACCTCACTATCAAATAACTGCATACAACATCATGTGCAGAATTACTTGTCAAAGGAGGGATGCCTGAGTGAGGTATGTGATATAAAGATATAAGATTAACACATCATACTTATGCTAAATGTCTAACCATTGTTGTGGTTAAATCTGTCTTCTTTAGATGAAAGTAAGTCTAAAGCCAGATGTGCCATGCCGTGCCTCAATGGGTATAACACACGGTACCCCAACATTGACAATGAACACCACAATTGCAAGATCGCTGTGAATGGAAGGGACTCTGAGGCATGAAATAGGTACTTATATATTTGTTTGTTATTATATTGTATGTTATTGTATTCAGTTATACACTCAGATTATGTATTTCTGCACATAAATAACAGGGATGGAATATGGAAACAACCAGGTACACAGGAACCTTTATGACATAAATGCACACACATACTAGGCATTTTTAAAGTTTGGGGGGTTTGGAACATGACTCAAGTGTTTTCTACAGCCTATTTATTTTTATTTTTTACTTTGTACACTTTATTTGTTGACAGTGGACATAATCCATCATTCTTTTACCAATGAAATGAATAAATTGAATGAATGTTTTTTTTTTTTACATAAAGATATCTTCTAGACAACTTTTTACATGTTCACAGCATCTGTTCCAAGTGAGTTATCATATGGATAGCAGGAACCTTTCAATATAATTTATAGCACCACTCTTGGTATTCTTGCCAAACATTGCAGTCATTATAAGGAACACTTTGTGTTTAATATAAGCAACACTAATGTTCACTCAGTGTTATAATATTTAGCTTCTCCAACCTAAAACATATATTTTATTTCTCTATAGGGAAACATTACTTTAGAATAATAAACAACAAGCAACATGCATGGAACAGCAAAGCCAGATGTAGGCTATACCATCTGAGCCCTAAGAATCCCACAGAAGAGGGCCTGGCCACCATAAACACTGTCCTGTTCCATGAAGATCCTCTTCTGTGGCATCCAGCAGCCCTCTATTACACAGTGTATCAGGCCAGCCAATCATCTTTCAGTAAAGTCTTCAGAGCTCTTGAAAAATTTGTGGAAGACCCAAACGTGAGATGGAACTACTGTGTGAGGGCAAAGAGAGGCCAGATAGATACATCTAAGTCAGGTAAATACACATGCCTTAAATAGAATCATATTTATACAATAATAGTCATAATTTCATTATTTTTGAAGCCACTACTTTTAATGAATAGTGCAGCCACAATAAATATTATTCATATTGCAAGTTGTAATTCATGTGTTGTGCGTGAGCGCGTCACATACCAGCAAAAGAGTTAGCGCAGCTAGAGACCTGAAGTAGTGTTATAACTTTATATATAACATGTAAAGTATATATATATTGTTTCATTTATTTATATATACAGTATATATATATATATATATATATATATATGCACTATCCGACCACCAGATGTTAGTTCACCTATAACTTTCGCTCAAGTGCAACCTTTTTACTTTATTAATATGTCCACAAGTATTTTTGGAAGGAGGCAATCTTTTTTTCAGATTAGTTGTTAAAATAATAATATTTTGACTTAAAACAGGGCATTTATATATATATATATATATAATACAGGGAGTGCAGAATTATTAGGCAAGTTGTATTTTTGAGGATTAATTTTATTATTGAACAACAACCATGTTCTCAATGAACCCAAAAAACTCATTAATATCAAAGCTGAATAGTTTTGGAAGTAGTTTTTAGTTTGTTTTTAGTTATAGCTATTTTAGGGGGATATCTGTGTGTGCAGGTGACTATTACTGTGCATAATTATTAGGCAACTTAACAAAAAACAAATATATACCCATTTCAATTATTTATTTTTACCAGTGAAACCAATATAACATCTCAACATTCACAAATATACATTTCTGACATTCAAAAACAAAACAAAAACAAATCAGTGACCAATATAGCCACCTTTCTTTGCAAGGACAATCAAAAGCCTGCCATCCATGGATTCTGTCAGTGTTTTGATCTGTTCACCATCAACATTGCGTGCAGCAGCAACCACAGCCTCCCAGACACTGTTCAGAGAGGTGTACTGTTTTCCCTCCTTGTAAATCTCACATTTGATGATGTACCACAGGTTCTCAATGGGGTTCAGATCAGGTGAACAAGGAGGCCATGTCATTAGATTTTCTTCTTTTATACCCTTTCTTGCCAGCCATGCTGTGAAGTACTTGGACGAGTGTGATGGAGCATTGTCCTGCATGAAAATCATGTTTTTCTTGAAGGATGCAGACTTCTTCCTGTACCACTGCTTGAAGAAGGTGTCTTCCAGAAACTGGCAGTAGGACTTGGAGTTGAGCTTGACTCCATCCTCAACCCAAAAAGGCCCCACAAGCTCATCTTTGATGATACCAGCCCAAACCAGTACTCCACCTCCACTTTGCTGGCGTCTGAGTTGGACTGGAGCTCTCTGCCCTTTACCAACACAGCCACGGGCCCATCCATCTGGCCCATCAAGACTCACTCTCATTTCATCAGTCCATAAAACCTTAGAAAAATCAGTCTTGAGATATTTCTTGGCCCAGTCTTGACGTTTCAGCTTGTGTGTCTTGTTTAGTGGTGGTCGTCTTTCAGCCTTTCTTACCTTGGCCATGTCTCTGAGTATTGCACACCTTGTGCTTTTTGGCACTCCAGTGATGTTGCAGCAGTTATTTTGCGCCTTGGTTTTTCCACACGCTTCTTTCGACCCTGTTGACTATTTTGAATGAAACGCTTGATTGTTCGATGATCACGCTTCAGAAGCTTTGCAATTTTAAGAGTGCTGCATCCCTCTGCAAGATATCTCACTATTTTTTACTTTTCTGAGCCTGTCAAGTCCTTCTGTTGACCCATTTTGCCAAAGGAAAGGAAGTTGCCTAATAATTATGCACACCTGATATAGGGTGTTGATGTCATTAGACCACACCCCTTCTCATTACAGAGATGCACATCACCTAATATGCTTAATTGGTAGTAGGCTTTCGAGCCTATACAGCTTGGAGTAAGACAACATCCATAAAGAGGATGATGTGGTCAAAATACTCATTTGCCTAATAATTCTGCACTCCCTGTAGTTCAGTTTTGTTTTTTGCATAAATGATTTTAAGATACCAGATTGTGGGAATGTAATAATCTGTAATCATTTATTGTGCTATTGTGAGATTTCAGTTATCTGATCTATTTTATGACCCTCTGTATTTTCCCTTAGGTTGCTTCAGTAAAGATCAGGTCTATCTTGAAGGAGTGCTTCACCTGATGAGGCACAGGGCAACCATTGACTTCAAACTGTTAACATCTATGGGCAAGGTATGTTTTATTCTCATATGATAAACACGTTATTAGATACAACATATGTCTAATAAATACACAAAGATAGAATGAACTAAGTAGAAAGAAAACACTATTCATTGCTGGTTCTATAGAATCCTTATAATGAAATAATTTTAATAAAAATAATAAATGCATTTAATTAATTCATTCATTAATTAATTATAACATTGATAAAAACATTTACATAATAAAAACACACATAACTTTAGCTCTTCATGATGCTTCATCAGAATGCATGTGTAAAAACATCTTATGGTTAATCGCAATTATTATTTTTTTTGGGAGGTTGGTTTTCTTTTTCATTCCAATCCACTAGAAAATCCAAAACTTGCATTAGTAAAACCAGTAAAATAAGTAAATATAACAACAGACCTTCACAGAAGCAAAAGATATGTGGCCAAATCAAAAGTGAAACATGACAGCTAAATAATTCAAGACTGACAATATTTTGAATGCACTTTTTTTTCACATAAAGATAAACAATTAATATTTTCATATTATTTTAAAAATCAATACATTTGCAGCATTTTCTAACATTAAGCCCCCTATGGCCTCTATTTAACAAAGTCTGGCGGACCTGATCCGACAGTGCGGATCAGGTCCGCCAGACCTCGCTGAATATGGAGAGCAATACGCTCTCCGTATTCAGCATTGCACCAGCAACTCACAAGAGCTGCTGGTACAACGCCGCCCCCTGCAGGCTCGCGGCCAATCGGCCGCCAGCAGGGAGGGGTCAATCAACCCGATCGTACTCGATCAGGTTGAATTCCGGCGATGTCTGTCCGCCTGCTCAGAGCAGGCGGACAGGGTTATGGAGCAGCGGTCTTTGTGACTGCTTTATAACTGCTGTTTCAAGTCTGAAGGCTCGCCAGAAACACGTGCCCAGAAGCTCACTATGGAGCTTGTTAAATGGGCGCCTATGTCTGCTCTACATGATACAAACTCTTACTTTGTTTTCATGGTGATTGTTAGCCCTAAATTAAGGTAAAACTGCATTCTGAACAATAATTAGAGTATATCATGCTCATCTGTAGTATATATTCTCATGAAACCTCACACACATCTTAAAGGGTTTTAGACAAACATGATGAAATCTAACATACAGAGACATAAGTAAAACAATTCCTATATTCATGTCATGATTACTTCTCAGTAATTTTTAAACTTCTTTTATTAAAGGTCTCATATAAAGATCTGGACCGGCTCAAAGAATTTGCAGTGCTGGACAATACTAGGATACCCAGTTTTCTGCATGACCGGGTAAAATATATACAGTGTCTGGATAACATCATGAGAGTCAATGAGATTTGTGATGAACATCTTGCGATTCTTATTGGCTAAATCTGCATTACATCATTTCATAGAATTGTATGCTCCACAAATCTGCCAACACTCCTATGAAAAAACTGTTGTGACATCATCATCTTTGTGAACAATAGGATCATTGTACCATCTAAATTAATAAAAAAAAAATCAAACAAATATATGTCTGTTTCTCTGTTTTCTTTTTTATGTTATAAATGATAAGAACAGATAACAGTTTATTTATTATGTCCACTTTTCCAATAAATTTAAATGATATGAAACACAACATTTTTCTTTTATGATCCAGATAAAGGGGTCAATTTATCAAGGTCCGCCCGACAACTCTAAATGCCGACAGCATTGTGAAATGCTTATGCAATGCCGCCCCTGCACACTCTCGGCTAATTGGCCGCTAGCAGGGGGTGTCAATCATCCCGATCGGATCAGGATGATTGCAGTCCGCCACCTAAAAGGTAGCGGACAAGTTAAGGAGCAGCGGTCTTACGACTGCTTCTTAACTTATGTTTCCCGGCGACCCGGAAACTCCGGGAGTAGAAAGCAGCGGATTGTTAAATCTACCCCAAAGAATGCCATTTTTAAAAACTTTTCAATTTACTTCTATTGTTAAATTTGCTTCGTTCTCATATTATTCTTTGTTGAAGAGATATATAGATAGGTTGCATGCACATGCTGGAGCACCACATGGCAGGAAATTTTGCTGCCATCTTGTGCTCTTGCTAACATATAACATTGTTGCAAAACTTCTGCGATATGGTGCTGCAGACACGTGCACTCTCCTGAGCTTATTTATCTGCTTTTTAAAAAAGGATAACAATAAAAAAAAAACAATGTGATAATAGAAGTATATTAGAAAGTTGTTCTATCTTAATCATAAAAGAAAAATCTTGGGTTATAATTTGAAAATTGTGTTTTCTTTTACTGCTATAAAGAAGGTGAAGTGAACCCTGCAGGATCTAGCACCATGAACAGTGATTGCTTGTTCAGCGCAGGAACTCAATTTGATCTTTTCCTAACTGGCAACAGTAAATTATACAAAGAAAATGTAATTTTTCAGAGGTCTTTTCAAGAGATGTGGTCTTGGGCTGCAGAACAATGCAAATGCTAGCAAGATGATTTTATTAGATGTAGGTACTATACCACACTGTACTTTGCCCAGCAAATTATGTTGAATTATGCATGCTGCAGTCCCCACTGTCAGCTTAGACAGCGGAGACTGCAGCTGGGGGCAGAAGAGAAGACATCTGCCTTCATATGGTAAGAGAGCACTGATTGTGCTCCCCTACTAAATGAAGGCAGATTACTTAACGTGTTACTCTCTGTAAAGATAAACGCTGGTGCCAGTAGTAGAGATGTAGGGAGGAGGGAAGACCAGCCCAATGAGGAGAGTGGAGGGAGGCTTGGTATCATACATTACAGAAAAGGTATGGAGGGAGAGGGAGGTGGGAGAAGTGGATCCTACACTACAGAATAAAAGGGATCTTCAAGGGGGGCTTCTACACTACAGAGAAAAAAAATACCTTTAAAAAAAATTGTTACTGGCTAAATAACATCTTAAGATATGATTTTTTTTTTAGAATATTTTCTTCATTTTTTTAAGGCAAAAGAGATTAATCTCTTTAGGGCAATTTCCTACAAAATTCCCTTCTTTTTAAGGACAGTGTTTTTTTCTAAGGCATAAGAACTTTTGGTTAATGCCCTACAAAATACCTTCTTTTATTAGGATAGGGATTTGTTTTATCTTAGGGGGGTTGGAAAGGATTTTTTTTTTTAACAATAGGGCTTTTTTTTATTTCAGGGCAAAAGAGCTATAATCCCTTTAGGGAAATGCCCTACCAAATGCCCTTATCAGGGAGATTTTTAGTTTAATTTTTTTAATATAGGGTTTTTATTTTGGAGGATGGGGGTTACTTTGGGTTTATAATAGGTATTTACTTGCCAAGTAAAATATATTAATCACTTTACTGCAGTACTGCAATATATTCTGAGGGTAACCCTGCAGGTTAGGTATAGGGTGTCAGCCATATTTGCATCGCCGCCCTTTCAGTTGTCAAGATTTTTCTGTGTGTGTCAGGTAATGTTAGTTTAGTTACTGTAATGTTAGGTATATATTATTTGAAGTGTTCCTACACAGAAACCATTTTTGTTTCAGTGAACGCACTGTCTGTGCGGAACACTTCAAATATGCTCCGTCACTGCTGATAGTGCCGACGAGTGCTGATGTTGCCAGACTTTTGCTGAAGTCATATTATTTCCTATGGGAGACACATCACCACTCATCTGCACATCGTGGGTCAGCCCCCTTTTTTAGAATATATCAACAGACCAATGGACCAATTGACTGCGAGGGCATTGAGGTCTGAATGCCAATTTCTTATCTATCTGTAGATGTTTTGAATATCAGGGTCTATAGACTTTTCTGTACATACTCATTCATAGTAATAGCACTCTTGTACATTGTGTGGTTTTTGAGAAACCGATCCATATTTTAACCTTTTTTTTTCAAATTTGTATGGTAATCTCAGTTAAAAAAAAATTGGACGCTCCAAGAGAGACCTATCTACACAACACATATTTAGCATACTAAAATACACAGAAATGGCTATTAGGCTAACCGTTCAAATGGGAATTTCATCTAGAGCATAATTATCACTAGTTAAAGAGATAGATACCAAGGGACGCTGAAGGGTAGTGTACATTTGGCGGAGCTGCATGGCCTACCTGGCGTGAGTACTGAGGATCAGACCATAATTGCCAGCCACGCAGAGAACCTATCGCCTGAATACCAACTTCTCAGGTCTGGAAGACTAAAAGCTGACACAGCACCCATTGTGGTAGAGGGAAAAGCGCAACTCACGGTGCATACAAATACAAACACCGGGAGTAGAGCCTATGCACCAGAGGTGGAGACTGCAGTTTGCAATGGATCAAACTGGGAGATGATCTACTGAAATGAAGCACCTAGAAACATGGGAAAGAAATGTCTATCAGGCGCTGGATCGTCACTTTCAAAAACTTAAACAGAACATCATTAAGCTACTAACTCCTGCATCCCAGGTTTTAAAGTCAGATGAATCGCAAGATCTAATGAAGACAGATCCCATGATATTTTTTTCCAAAAGAACAGAGTAATCCGATGAAGCAATGGTGGATGAACACCTTGTGAAAATAATTCCCTTTATCTCTGGCTTTGAATTGTGAACCTACCACGCGGCTAACACAGCCCCAACAGCATTGCCAGCAATCGTCTAATAAACTTCAGATCATCGACAGAGGCCAACATCAAAGAATTATGCATTACAGCTTTGCCGAGAGTATGATCCATAAAGAGACAGCAGCTGCTTCTCTCTGGAAGCTGAAAGTGGTGAAACTTTTTGTCCAGCAGATTCGGTCCCGGGAAGCAGCAGTTGAAAGACTGGTTCTTGGACTCAGTGTCTTTTTCTCCTGTTTGATCATTACTATCCAGGCATGTTTTTCTCGAGACCTGCAAAACACCCAGATTAAAAGGGGTATAGGGTGACTGGTACATATGTGTCTTGCTATATGTATTTGTCTGTGTACAGCATAGGTAATTTTAGTGTCTACTAAATCTTTTAGTTCTTGTTCACTCATCATGAAGGTTTTACAACTAGAATACAGAGCAAGCATTATGAAAACGTTCAATAAGGCTTCTAGACAATTTTAACATTATTACTTACTGGTCCCTGTTGTGACTTCTAACAAATATATCTTACTATGAGGCTTTGGGACTTAAAATATATCTGTATGTACAATAGTTGATCATTATTGTTATACTTATTCAGTTGAGAATTTATCAATGTCCTTTCCTAATGTTCAACTTGCTATGTTATGCTATGCAGAGGCCTCAGAAGATTTTTAAAGGACAGACTTTGAAAATGGAATGGGCTAAGGATTTCTATATACAATTTGAGAGTGGACTCTGCACAAAGTCTATGTATGCTTGTCTACCTTAATAAGCTATAGCTAAATATATAGTTGCCTTTCTTATAGTTTTACATGAGATTATGGCTTTAGGTTCTTTGTTTTCTTATTTGAAAGATGTAAATTTGTTTGATGCAATATGGTTTGTTGGATAGTTATCCTGATATAAATAATCTACTCATTATATTGTTGGAGCTTCCCTGCCAGATTTTCTTATAATAGTCTTGAAACCTACCCAAGTTGTTTTATATGTATCCCAATTCATGTAAACCTTTATTGGTTAAAAATATGCTGTTGATATGTTCCCTTCTGTTACATTATTTAGCTCTACTAGGTCTGCAGCTACACATACTTACCCATAATTATAGATAATCCTATCATATGACCATGAGATTGGATGTGTTAGGGACAAAGAATAGCTTATTATTAGGACATATCTAATCTTTAATTTAATGGATTCACCTGTGGTTGGGTATAGGGCCCATACCCAAGTGCGGGGTCTAATTATCCAAGATGATGGAACATGAATCTCCCTTTATTAGGGTATCTTATACTCAGAGTTAGGTCCTTAAAGGGACATAGAACCCAATTATTTCATGATTCAGATAGAAGATATAATTTTAAACAACTTTCCAATTTACTTCTGTTATCACATTTTCTTAGTTTTCTTGTTATCATTTGTTGAAAAGCAGTAAAGTAACCTTAGGAGTGTGCACGTGTCTGCAGCGCTATATGACAGCAGTTTTGCAACAATGTTATACACTAGCAGGAGCACTAGATGGCAGCACTATTTCCTGTCATGTAGTGCTTCAGACACACGCTACCTACCTAGGTATCCCTTCAACAAAGAATAACATGAGAACAAAGCAAATTTGATAATAGAAGTAAATTGGAAACTTTTTAAAAATTGTATTCTCTTTCTGAATAATAAAATAATTTTTGGAGGTTTAATGTCCTTTAAACTAGTATGAGACTTATTTGATTTTATTTGTAACAGGACTGCAGATTCTCTATTTTAGTAGTTAGAGCTTTATAGTATTATAGTTAACAGCATAAATATAACTTTTTTAGTATCTAGGGATAACTATCCTTATTAAATGCAACTCACAAGGTCAGAGGAATTCATTTGGGATAATAGATTTTTTTCTAAGATTGCGGGCACTTTTATATTGGCAGCTCCACAATTTGCATAACAAGTTGTAGCAACAATTTTAGTTTATATAAGGAGTCAGATTGCTTTTTATGTTAATATCCCATTACTTAATGTAGGCTCCATGAGTAAACTGCTGTGATTCAAACTATCTATTTAATACCATACAGGTAGCTTTCTCATATTATGTCTGTTGGCTCTTTTACCATCCCCCCCCAGCAACTTAAAAGTACTCTGGTATTTGTAAATTGCATCCAGAGACTAAAAGCGTGCTTTCTCTCGTAATATACCGCAATAATCTTTTTTCACAAATTTTCATTAATATATACTGTAAGGAGAGTTTTTCAAACCACTGTCTATTCTGATATTTAATCCCTAGAATTTGATCATATCTAAACAGAATCACAGCTATGGGTAAGCAGTTCTATTTTGCACTATATAAAACGTTTTGTAAACCATATTCACAAGTACCATATACAAATCTTACTATTATGCTACATTGTTGTATTATGTGAAGTGAGCTGCTTTGAGTACTGATCATTATGATATATAGACATTGGAATCCTTGATCATACTTCAGCAAATACATTACTACAGGATGGGAGTTTTCCTTTTTTTTTATATCCAATATAAAGTGGTTTAAACTTTATACATAAGATATATATATTTTATTCAATATTATATTAATGTTAATAATTTTGTTCTCCTATTGATACAATGCTGAACTAGTGGGTTGAGGTACATAAGTGGCCTCTGAAGATTATGGAAGACAAGTTCATTTCTTAAAGAAAAATTACAAAATATGAGGTTTATTTTTAATATATTTCACATGGCTGTGATGTAACAGATACGAGTATATATGTTGATCAAAGTGATTGATAAGTTTTTACTTTATTCTTTTTTTCTCTTCTTTTTTTGCTCCTTGTCATCTGCATATTTGTATAACGTTTGAAACACAATGGCCTAGATTTAGAGTTCGGCGGTAGCCGTCAAAACCAGCGTTAGAGGCTCCTAACGCTGGTTTTGGCCGCCCGCTGGTATTTGGAGTCAGTGATTAAAGGGTCTAACGCTCACTTTACAGCCGCGACTTTTCCATACCGCAGATCCCCCTACGCCATTTGCGTAGCCTATCTTTTCAATGGGATCTTTCTAACGCTGGTATTTAGAGTCGTTTCTGCAGTGAGCGTTAGAGCTCTAACGACAAGATTCCAGCCGCCTGAAAATAGCAGGAGTTAAGAGCTTTCTGGCTAACGCCGGTTTATAAAGCTCTTAACTACTGTACCCTAAAGTACACTAACACCCATAAACTACCTATGTACCCCTAAACCGAGGTCCCCCCACATCGCCGCCACTCGATTAAAATTTTTAACCCCTAATCTGCCGACCGCCACCTACGTTATACTTATGTACCCCTAATCTGCTGCCCCTAACACCGCCGACCCCTGTATTATATCTATTAACCCCTAACTTGCCCCCCACAACGTCGCCGCAAGCTACTTAAAATAATTAACCCCTAATCTTCCGACCGCAAATCGCCGCCACCTACGTTATCCCTATGTACCCCTAATCTGCTACCCCTAACATCGCCGACCCCTATGTTATATTTATTAACCCCTAATCTGCCCCCCACAACGTCGCCGACACCTACCTACACTTATTAACCCCTAATCTGCCGAGCGGACCTGAGCGCTACTATAATAAAGTTATTAACCCCTAATCCGCCTCACTAACCCTATCATAAATAGTATTAACCCCTAATCTGCCCTCCCTAACATCGCCGACACCTACCTTCAATTATTAACCCCTAATCTGCCGACCGGAGCTCACCGCTATTCTAATAAATGTATTAACCCCTAAAGCTAAGTCTAACCCTAACACTAACACCCCCCTAAGTTAAATATAATTTTTATCTAACGAAATAAATTAACTCTTATTAAATAAATTATTCCTATTTAAAGCTAAATACTTACCTGTAAAATACATCCTAATATAGCTACAATATAAATTATAATTATATTATAGCTATTTTAGGATTAATATTTATTTTACAGGCAACTTTGTAATTATTTTAACCAGGTACAATAGCTATTAAATAGTTAAGAACTATTTAATAGTTACCTAGTTAAAATAATTACAAATTTACCTGTAAAATAAATCCTAACCTAAGATATAATTAAACCTAACACTACCCTATCAATAAAATAATTAAATAAACTACCTACAATTACCTACAATTAACCTAACACTACACTATCAATAAATTAATTAAACACAATTGCTACAAATAAATAAAATTAAATAAACTATCTAAAGTACAAAAAATAAAAAAGAACTAAGTTACAGAAAATAATAAAATATTTACAAACATAAGAAAAATATTACAACAATTTTAAACTAATTACACCTACTCTAAGCCCCCTAATAAAATAACAAAGCCCCCCAAAATAAAAAATTCCCTACCCTATTCTAAAATACAAATATTACAAGCTCTTTTACCTTACCAGCCCTGAACAGGGCCCTTTGCGGGGCATGCCCCAAGAATTTCAGCTCTTTTGCCTGTAAAAAAAAACATACTATACCCCCCCCCCAACATTACAACCCACCACCCACATACCCCTAATCTAACCCAAACCCCCCTTAAATAAACCTAACACTACCCCCCTGATGATCTTCCTACCTTGTCTTCACCATGCCAGGTTCACCGATCCGTCCTGGCTCCAAGATCTTCATCCAACCCAAGCGGGGGCTAGACATCCACTGAAGAAGTCCAGAAGAGGGTCCAAAGTCTTCCTCCTATCCGGCAAGAAGAGGACATCCGGACCGGCAAACATCTTCTCCAAGCGGCATCTTCTATCTTCTTCCATCCGATGACGACCGGCTCCATCTTGAAGACCTCCAGCGCGGATCCATCCTCTTCTTCCGACGACTAGACGACGAATGACGGTTCCTTTAAGGGACGTCATCCAAGATGGCGTCCCTCGAATTCCGATTGGCTGATAGGATTCTATCAGCCAATCGGAATTAAGGTAGGAATTTTCTGATTGGCTGATGGAATCAGCCAATCAGAATATAGTTCAATCCGATTGGCTGATCCAATCAGCCAATCAGATTGAGCTCGCATTCTATTGGCTGATCGGAACAGCCAATAGAATGCGAGCTCAATCTGATTGGCTGATTGGATCAGCCAATCGGATTGAACTATATTCTGATTGGCTGATTCCATCAGCCAATCAGAAAATTCCTACCTTAATTCCGATTGGCTGATAGAATCCTATCAGCCAATCGGAATTCGAGGGACGCCATCTTGGATGACGTCCCTTAAAGGAACCGTCATTCGTCGTCTAGTCGTCGGAAGAAGAGGATGGATCCGCGCTGGAGGTCTTCAAGATGGAGCCGGTCGTCATCGGATGGAAGAAGATAGAAGATGCCGCTTGGAGAAGATGTTTGCCGGTCCGGATGTCCTCTTCTTGCCGGATAGGAGGAAGACTTTGGACCCTCTTCTGGACTTCTTCAGTGGATGTCTAGCCCCCGCTTGGGTTGGATGAAGATCTTGGAGCCAGGACGGATCGGTGAACCTGGCATGGTGAAGACAAGGTAGGAAGATCATCAGGGGGGTAGTGTTAGGTTTATTTAAGGGGGGTTTGGGTTAGATTAGGGGTATGTGGGTGGTGGGTTGTAATGTTGGGGGGGGGGTATTGTATGTTTTTTTTTACAGGCAAAAGAGCTGAAATTCTTGGGGCATGCCCCGCAAAGGGCCCTGTTCAGGGCTGGTAAGGTAACAGAGCTTGTAATATTTGTATTTTAGAATAGGGTAGGGAATTTTTTATTTTGGGGGGCTTTGTTATTTTATTAGGGGGCTTAGAGTAGGTGTAATTAGTTTAAAATTGTTGTAATATTTTTCTTATGTTTGTAAATATTTTATTATTTTCTGTAACTTAGTTCTTTTTTATTTTTTGTACTTTAGATAGTTTATTTAATTTTATTTATTTGTAGCAATTGTGTTTAATTAATTTATTGATAGTGTAGTGTTAGGTTAATTGTAGGTAATTGTAGGTAGTTTATTTAATTATTTTATTGATAGGGTAGTGTTAGGTTTAATTATATCTTAGGTTAGGATTTATTTTACAGGTAAATTTGTAATTATTTTAACTAGGTAACTATTAAATAGTTCTTAACTATTTAATAGCTATTGTACCTGGTTAAAATAATTACAAAGTTGCCTGTAAAATAAATATTAATCCTAAAATAGCTATAATATAATTATAATTTATATTGTAGCTATATTAGGATTTATTTTACAGGTAAGTATTTAGCTTTAAATAGGAATTATTTATTTAATAAGAGTTAATTTATTTCGTTAGATAAAAATTATATTTAACTTAGGGGGGTGTTAGTGTTAGGGTTAGACTTAGCTTTAGGGGTTAATACATTTATTAGAATAGCGGTGAGCTCCGGTCGGCAGATTAGGGGTTAATAATTGAAGGTAGGTGTCGGCGATGTTAGGGAGGGCAGATTAGGGGTTAATACTATTTATGATAGGGTTAGTGAGGCGGATTAGGGGTTAATAACTTTATTATAGTAGCGCTCAGGTCCGCTCGGCAGATTAGGGGTTAATAAGTGTAGGTAGGTGTCGGCGACGTTGTGGGGGGCAGATTAGGGGTTAATAAATATAATATAGGGGTCGGCGATGTTAGGGCAGCAGATTAGGGGTACATAGGGATAACGTAGGTGGCGGCGGTTTACGGAGCGGCAGATTAGGGGTTAAAAGTGTAATGCAGGGGTCAGCGATAGCGGGGGCGGCAGATTAGGGGTTAATAAGTGTAAGGTTAGGGGTGTTTAGACTCGGGGTACATGTTAGAGTGTTAGGTGCAGACGTAGGAAGTGTTTCCCCATAGGAAACAATGGGGCTGCGTTAGGAGCTGAACGCTGCTTTTTTGCAGGTGTTAGGTTTTTTTTCAGCTCAAACAGCCCCATTGTTTCCTATGGGAGAATCGTGCACGAGCACGTTTTTGATGCCGGCCGCGTCTGTAAGCAACTCTGGTATCGAGAGTTGCATTTGCGGTAAAAATGCTCTACGCTCCTTTTTTGGAGCCTAACGCAGCATTTGTTTGAACTCTCGATACCAGAGTTAAATTTATGGTGCGGCCAGAAAAAAACCCGCGGAGCGTTAACAGCCCTTTTACCGCCGAACTCTAAATCTAGGCCAATGTGTCTGTAGTATTACACATTTAACCTCAATAAAAACCATTTAAAAAAAAAAAAGTTAAGGGAAAAAAATGGAACATATATTCACCATGTTTTTTATGAGTGTCATAATTAATATATTTAAATTGACCCCTTTATATTTGTATCCCTCTTTTTCCAGGTGCCACAGTTATCTATCAGTCTAAAGAGTGGTTGTCAATGACTAGCACTCATAGAGGTTGATTTATTAAATGTCAAGCGGACATGATTCGCTGTAGCAAATCATGTCTGCTTAACATCGCTAAATGCTGTTTGCATTTAACATTGCACAAGCATTTCTGGTGAAATGCTTATGCAATGCCACCCCTTCTCAATGGTGGCCAATCGTCCGCTAGCAGGGGCTGTCAATCAGCCCAATCGGATCGGGATGATTTCCCGATTTTAGGTGGCGGACAGGTTAATGAGCAGCTGTCTTACGATCACTGCTTCTTAAAGTACGTTTCAGGCGAGCCTCCGAAGCAGCATCCGCTGCTTAATAAATGGAGCCCATAATCTTTTAAGAAGGCTTAAATTTGGTCCCATACTAGGACCAGTGTATGGACAATTCAAGGGATACTTTATACGATGCTCTTTAAAAATTCACTGATATCATCTATTCATGTTGTTGCTTACACAGCCTTGCACACACCAATGGATTTCTGGATGAAGAGGGAGAGCAAGAACATTCAGGCTTATGTTAGTAAGTCCTGTGGGGAAGCTAGGCTAGAAGCAAAGTATTAGGTGAGTTCTACCAAGCTTTAGTGCTTCTAAACATATAACAAATAAAGAAAACATAAAAGTTAGGCAATGATTTGCTCACATACAAAATAAATATCTTTTACAAAATATATAATCATTTTGACTGCACTTTTTTCAAGGGTTAATGCATTGTAACATATAATTAACAAAATAGCATTAGTAGCCATCATAACTCCACAGAAAAATAATGATCATGTAAATTTTATTTAATGGTAATGTAGTATTTGAGAATAATACTAGGAGATGATACCCAAATGTTAAAACACTTGAAAGTGACGCAACTTAGCTGTAAAAAGCTGACTAGAAAATATCACCTGAACATCTCTGTGTAAAAGAGAAAGATTTTTTTACCTCAAAATGTCATAAGTATTCACACCTCATTGTAAAGGACTTTAAGCAGCAAATCAGTATGCCTGTCCCAGGACTTGCAAGGGAGCGTGCCTCATGCACACTCTAGTTATTTCCCTATTTAGTTTAAGGAAGTTTACTATGAAATCTCATGAGATCACAGTTAAAAAGTTCATGACCTCAGCACTGCTGATGCTGATTGGCTGCTGTTTATTTCTTCTTCTTTCTTTTTTTTTACCTGCAGCTGGGCAGTAACTGAAAGATAACTTTTTACAGAGCTCTTACTCTGGTGAGGTGAAGAAAATGTGAAGTAAAATATCTTCCTTTTTTACATAGAGATGTTCAGGTGATTATTTTCTTGTCAGCTTTTTACAGTTATACTGCATCACTTTTAAGTGATTAAGCATATGAGTATTATGTCCCTTTAAACTTAAAAAGACTATGATTAAATGTAAACATGGCATTTCATGAGTCTGAACAACATGTTGTAGTTTTTCATGTTAATAAGAAATGTGGCCTATTATACATGAATATACAAGTAGAAAACATTTTTGTTTATAATATGTCTATAACAATGCATTCCACCATATTGAGGTAAAACACATACGGCTAGATTTGGAGTTTTGTCGGTAACGACCCGAAAAACTAACGCCGGCTTTTTTCTGGCCGCACCATAAAAATAACTCTGGTATTGAGAGTCCACAGAATGGCTGCGTTAGGCTCCAAAAAAGGAGCGTAGAGCATTTTTAACGCAGCTTCAACTCTCGATACCAGAGTTGCTTACGGACGCGGCCAGCCTCAAAAACGTGCTCGTGCACGATTCCCCCATAGGAAACAATGGGGCTGTTTGAGCTGAAAAAAAACCTAACACCTGCAAAAAAGCCGCGTTCAGCTCCTAACGCAGCCCCATTGTTTGCTATGCGGTAACCCTTCCTACGTCTGCACTTAACACTCTAACATGTACCCCGAGTCTAAACACCCCTAACCTTACACTTATTAACCCCTAATCTGCCGCCCCCGCTATCGCTGACCCCTGCATATTATTATTAACCCCTAATCTTCCGCTCCGTAAACCGCCGCTACTTACATTATCCCTATGTACCCCTAATCTGGTTCCCTAACATCGCCGACCCCTATATTATATTTATTAACCCCTAATCTGCCCCCCACAACGTCGCCTCCACCTGCCTACACTTATTAACCCCTAATCTGCCGAGCGGACCTGAGCGCTACTATAATAAAGTTATTAACCCCTAATCCGCCTCACTAACCCTATAATAAATAGTATTAACCCCTAATCTGCCCTCCCTAACATCGCCGACACCTAACTTCAATTATTAACCCCTAATCTGCCGACCGGAGCTCACCGCTATTCTAATAAATGTATTAACCCCTAAAGCTAAGTCTAACCCTAACACTAACACCCCCCTAAATTAAATATAATTTTAATCTAACAAAATTAATTATCTCTTATTAAAAAAATTATTCCTATTTAAAGCTAAATACTTACCTGTAAAATAAATCCTAATATAGCTACAATATAAATTATAATTATATTATAGCTATTTTAGGATTAATATTTATTTTACAGGTAACTTTGTATTTATTTTAACCAGGTACAATAGCTATTAAATAGTTAAGAACTATTTAATAGCTAAAATAGTTAAAATAATTACAAATTTACCTGTAAAAGAAATCCTAACCTAAGTTACAATTAAAACTAACACTACACTATCAATAAATTAATTAAATACAATTCCTACAAATAAATACAATTAAATAAACTTGCTAAAGTACAAAAAATAAAAAAGAACTAAGTTACAAAAAATAAAAAAATATTTACAAACATTAGAAAAATATTACAACAATTTTAAACTAATTACACCTACTCTAAGCCCCCTAATAAAATAACAAAGCCCCCCAAAATAACAAAATGCCCTACCCTATTCTAAATAACTAAAGTTCAAAGCTCTTTTACCTTACCAGCCCTGAACAGGGCCCTTTGCGGGGCATGCCCCAAGAAGTTCAGCTCTTTTGCCTGTAAAAAAAACCATACAATACCCCCCCAACATTACAACCCACCACCCACATACCCCTAATCTAACCCAAACCCAACTTAAATAAACCTAACACTAAGCCCCTGAAGATCTTCCTACCTTGTCTTCACCATACCAGGTTCACCGATCCGTCCTGAAGAGCTCCTCCGATGTCCTAATCCAAGCCCAAGCGGGGGGCTGAAGAGGTCCATGATCTGGCTGAAGTCTTCATCCAAGCGGGAGCTGAAGAGGTCCATGATCCGGATGAAGTCTTCTATCAACGGCATCTTCAATCTTCTTTCTTCCGGATCCATCTTGCAGACCTCCGACGCGGAACATCCTGCTGGCCCGACGGACTAACGACGAATGACGGTTCCTTTAAGGGATGTCATCCAAGATGGCGTCCCTCGAATTCCGATTGGCTGATAGGATTCTATCAGCCAATCGGAATTAAGGTAGGAATATTCTGATTGGCTGATGGAATCAGCCAATCAGATTCAAGTTCAATCCGATTGGCTGATTCAATCAGCCAATCAGATTGAGCTCGCAATCTATTGGCTGTTCCGATCGCGGATGAAAAGTGAGCGTTAGACCCTATTTTGAGTGACTCCAAATACCGGCGGTAGCCTAAAACCAGCGTTAGGAGCCTCTAACGCTGGTTTTCACGGCTAACGCCAAACTCCAAATCTAGGTCATAGAAAAATATATGAAAATAGATGGATCATAGAGGAAATGAATATATTCTAAAAATGTCAAATATAAATGTAAAGAACAAACATCAAGAAGCAAAAGATACTTGGTTTGTTAAAAAAAAAGTTATCATAATTATTGTTTTTATATACCTTTTTTTATAAGTATAGATCTTATTTGAAATGTTTAAATTGTAGTTTCTAAGGAACTTGATGCCCCGTGTTTCCGCTACTCCATAACCTCTTCACCTGCTCTGAGGCGGAGGACAGAAATCAACCCGAACAAATACGATTGGGTTGATTGACACTCCCTGCTATCGTATCATGTCCGATTGCACATTAATTAATTTACCCCACTGTCTTTATCAAAAGGCACAAGATTGTAGTTAAACTTAAAGGTGTATATTCTAATATTTTGCCAAAGCTTTTCTTATCATATTTGCTTTGGTATTCTTTGTTGAAGATATATATATATAGGTAGGTTCCTGGACCATTACATGGCAGCAAATGGATAACATTTTTGCAAAACTGCTGCCATATAGTGATCCAGACATGTGCACACTCCTAACCTTATGTTCCTGCTTTTCAATAACACAGACCAAGAGAACAAAGAAAATTATAAGAGAAGTAAATGAGAAAGGTGTTTAAAATCTTATGCTCTATTTGAATCATGAAAGAAACATTTTGTGTTTTGTGTCTTTTTGATATTTTAATCCATTTCAATGGAGTAGAATTAAACACTAACTGGAATGATGGCAACACGTATTTCAGATATCAAAATGTATCCTACATTGTTCCAGGGGTCTGGAATAGAAAATATGATAGTGCCATATTCGTTCCACGGACAATGTTCTTTAAAAAAAAATTGTGATAGATTTTAATGGTTAAAAGAATAAAAAATATTTATTTAGTACGACAAAGCTTTATAATATGATAATATAGCCCCCATACTTTTTTTTTTTTAATAAACAATGTCAGGATTTTCTGTTGAGTGATTATTTTGTTTGCCCATAATCTCTCAAACGGGTGTCTTGTTTTACAAGAGTTACGTTTTCTGACCATTAAGGTGATATATACTGTTTACATGTTAAAATACCAACTGACTGAAATAAAACTGGCATATACTTTTTTTTCTGAGTAAATACACATTTAGGGGTACCCTTAGTATGTATGAGAATAGAAGAGTATATAACTGTGTTTAATACGGAGCCCTGCCAGTGTCGTGATGAAACAACTTTTAATAAATAGTTATATTGTTGTAATACATCATGAATACATTTTAAAACATTGTGAGCACGACATATTAAACAGTCTCTACAATTTAACTATTTTACTTTTTTTACTGCAATACAGCTCACATTTCTAACATTTAACATGGCCACCAGCTTTCCTGACACATCTTGCAAACCAGGTTTCCAACTCATTGAAAACATTTCTCAGTTGTTGCTCAGGGATATCATAGATTGCTTCTGTGATCCTGACCCTAAACTAATCTGAAGAATGTGACTTTGATGAATAGACAACTGTTTTGTCATGAACCCATAAAAAATAGTCCAATGGGATCAGATCAGGCAAACAAGGAGGTCAAGCAATTGGTCCAGCCCTACCGATCCACTTGTCTGGAAAGACGTCATTCAAAAACCATTGCACATGCAAAGCATAATGGCACAGTCCGTCGTCTTGCTGAAATGAGTCATTTCATGTCAAAACTGCTGTCTACTCATCAAATCCACATTCTTTAGATGAGCTTAGGTCAGGATCACAGAAGCAATCGATTAAATCACTGAGCAGCAACTGAGGAATGTTTTCAATGACTTGGTTTGCACGATGTGCCACTAAAGATGGTGGTCATGTTGAATGTTAGAAATGTGAGCTATATTGCAGTAAAAAAATTGAAACACTTTTAAATGCATTTCACAGTGTGTTTGTATCATGTGTATATCCAAAGTTATTAATGTTTAAGGTTGCACAAGGACTTTATTATTTTTTTTAAGTAGTTTTTATTGAGGTGTTTAGACATATATTTGAAATATACACAAAGGCGTCAATATGCAGGACATGAATTTGTATAAACTTGCCAAATGTCAACTTGTCATACCAAGGAGTACAGATATTCTCAAAACACACCAAACCTATATCATTAGTACTACAAAATACACTGTCATCGCTCAAAAAGAGAGATATTCTGAAGACAAGTAGTAGTTCAAGTGCAATATTTTTACACACACAAGAGAATGAACCCACAATACAATGCCTCATTTTTCTGTTAATTATAAGATATAACCCCCACACAAATTGAAGCCACTTCTAGTCTCAATATGACAACAGTAGGAGATATAATAATAAAGATACACAGGCCACTTTTGGACCCTATAGATTACTCTGTCAAAAGTAGTATTGGTGCACAAAGTAGAGTGAATCTCAAAAAGAAAGATGAAAAGAAAGAGAAATGGAAAAAGAAAAGATATGCAGATCAGGGGCGTATTAACACATAGGCCAACAAGGCCGGTGCCTAGTTGATTGGTGGATGAATTTATCCAACAATCAGCAAGGACAACCTAGGTTGTTCACCAAAAATGGGCCGGCATCTAAACTTACATTCTTGCATTTCAAATAAAGATAACAAGAGAATAAAGAACATTTGATAATAGGAGTAAATTAGAAAGTTGCTTAAAATGTCATGCTCTATCTGAATCACAAAAGAAAAAAATTTGGGTTCAGTGTCCCTTTAAACTTTTTTACAGCACGACCACCACCGCTATCTAACTTTTAAATCAAGTGCTGCAGAGACACTGGCAGCTGCAATTTACATTCTCCCTGCTGCGGGAACTTAATCCTACAATCTCTGCACATAAAACAACGTGCAGAGCTTTTAGGGTTAAGTTCACTAAGCAGAGAGTATAAATTGCAGCTGCCAGTGTCACAGTACAGCATCTGATTTATTACTAGTTAATAGCGGAGTGGTAGCAAAGATGATTTGTGCAAAGCATTTTGTGGTATCAAGCTGTAAAATTAAAGTGTTTTTTCAGTAATTAATTTAACTTTTGATTCCCTATGAAACTTTTTATTTTGATTCCTTACTCTCCTTCCCTTATTTTCTTCAAAACAATTTGGCAGCCCTACTGTGCAGATCAGTTGGTGCAAAGTCTTTATTTTTGCTAGAAACTGTTGACTGCTAATGTTTATGGTCTTTTCAATGGATGTGAAAATGTATGGGAAAATATTGGTTTGCAAATGCCCTATGCTTTTAAAAAAAAAAAAATAGTTTAAAGCTAAGATTATCCTAAATCTTTATTTCAACTGTACAAGAGACCATTTTTTAAAAGTTAAATTGAAGTGTTGGAGGGAAAAGATCTTTATGGTTAGTCTGCTTTAAAAAATGTAAAAACCACACCTTTAATTTTGGTGCACCAACCCTGGCACTCAAGTGTAATTCATTAGTTTTTAGTGGCACTTAAGGTTGGTGAACCTAGGGTATTTGCATAAGAAAGAAGAAACCGCAACAAATACCTTGTACTTAAGGTGTATGGAAAATCACATTTGTATACATAGCTTAATATATATATATATATATATATATATATATATATATATATATATATATATATATATATATATACATATATATATATATATATATATATATGTATATATATAGTCCTGAAGAAAAAATGTGAACAGTCTTACTGTTGATAGATGAATTCCCAGGAAACTCCTTAAAAAACACGGATGCAGCTACTCTAAAAACGCTGCTTGTCTTGCAGCTGTAACACCAAACACTTCACTCCAAAAGGAAAGCGAAAAAGGAAATAGGGCTCCAGATAGTGCAATATTGTTTGTAATATGCAATATCTATTGATACAATAATTTTCCAGGTACTCACAATATATGGAAAATAAAAGTTCACATAAAGGTATCTAAAAATCCTGGTTAAAACAAGTCCACATGTAGCCAGCACATGCTCACAGGAAACAGACCATCGATGTACCCGGTCGCTGTGTGACATCAACACCCGACAACAACTGATTCTGTTCCAGCAAGGCTAGCACACACGGGCTCACAAAATCACTGCCTCAACGCGTTTCTCGCCCCCTGCTGGGCGCTTTCTCAAGAGGATGAATGACCTCAAACTAAACAATTGATATATATATATACCTAATCTAATAGCGCCATCTAGCTACCAAACATATTCTTACACCTTTAAAGAGGCGGATCTGTTATATTAATATAGTCATTTGAAACAAATACAATAGATGTGTCTCAACCATTAAAAACAATTAATAACATGCCTAAACCCCCTCTTATGCAAAAGCTGGTATTATTACCTATATTACAGCAGTTGATGTGATAGAATAACTTGCTTAAGGCAAAATCCCATTACATTAACCTAAAATCCCCTGGTAATAATCCTTATTAATCCCACGCATTCAAGGCCCTCCAAAACATCGGTCCCAAATACTTGAACCACTGCGTTACCTTCTACACCCCTACCAGACAACTTCTATCGGCCGACCAAGCCCTCGCTGTCATCCCCCGCATCAGGAAAACCACAGCGGGAGGCAGATCCTTCTCTCATCTGGCAGCCAAGACTTGGAACACCCTCCCGCTGCACCTCAGACAAGCTACCACCCTAACTAAGTTCAGAAAGGACCTCAAGACCTGGCTCTTCGACTAAACTGCAACCCTCAGCGCCTTGAGACCCTTACGGGTGAATAGCCGCGCTTTACAAGAACCCAATAGAATAGAATGGAATATTTAAAACCCATTAGCTCACCTAATTCATAAAACATAATATATTTATAATAAAATTCGTCTAGATTACGAGTTGTGCGTTAGGGTAAAAAAGCAGCGTTAACAGGTCCTACTGCTGGTATTACGAGTCTTGAAGGTTTAGGGTCATCGCACACTTCTTTGGCCTTACCGCAAAATGACTTACTTAAACTGCGTAAAGTCTTTTTTCTATGGGACTTCAATAGCGCCGGTATTACGAATCTGACCTGAGAGGCCAAAAAGTGAGTGGTACACCCAACCCTGTCAAGATCCCTAACGCATTTAAAAGTCAGTAGTTATGAGTTTTATGGTACAACACTGTAGCATAAAACTCATAACTAAAGTGCTAAAAAGTACACTAACACCCATAAACTACCTATTAACCCCTAAACTGAGGCCCTCCCGCATTGCAAATACTATAATAAAATTATTAACCCCTAATCTGCCACTCCGGACACCGCTGCCAACTACATTATATTTATAAACCCCTAATCTGCTGCCCCCAACATCGCCGACACCTACATTATATTTATTAACCCCTAATCTGCCATCCCCAATGTTTCCGCCACCTACCTACATTTATTAACCCCTAATTTGCCGCCCCCAACGTCGCCGCCACTATATTAAAGTTATTAACCCCTAAATCTAATTCTAACCCTAAACCCAACACCCACTAACTTAAATATAATTTAAATAAATCTAAATAAATATTCCTATCATTAAATAAAGTATTCCTATTTAAAACTAAATACTTACCTATAAAATAAACCCTAAGCTAGCTACAATGTAACTAATAGTTACATTGTAGCTAGCTTAGGGTTTATTTTTATTTTACAGGCAAGTTTGTATTTATTTTAACTAGGTAGAATAGTTACTAAATAGTTATTAACTATTTAATAACTACCTAGCTAAAATAAATACAAAAGTACCTGTAAAATAATACCTAACCTAAGTTACACTAACACCTAACACTACACTATAATTAAATAAATTAAATTAAATACAATTACCTAAATTAAATTAAATTAGCTAAAGTACAAAAAAACAACAACACTAAATTACAGAAAATAATAAACAAATAATAAATATTTAAACTAATTACACCTAATCTAATATCCCTATTAAAATAAAAAAGCCCCCCAAAATAAAAAACCCTAGCCTAAACTAAACTACCAATAGCCCTTAAAAGGGCCTTTTGCGGGGCATTGCCCCAAAGTAATCAGCTCTTTTACCTGGAAAAAAAAAATACAAACAACCCCCCCAACAGTAAAACCCACCACCCACACAACCAACCCCCCAAATAAAAACCTATCTAAAAAAACCTAAGCTCCCCATTGCCCTGAAAAGGGCATTTGGATGGGCATTGCCCTAACCTAAAAATAAAACCCACCCAATACACCCTTAAAAAAACCACTAACACTAACCCTCTTAAGATCGACTTACCTGGAGAAGTCTTCATTGAAGCCGGGCCAAAGTCCTCAACAAAGCCGGGAGAAGTCTTCATCCAAGCTGGGAAGAAGTGGTCCTCCAGATGGGCAGAAGTCTTCATCCAGACGGCATCTTCTATCTTCATCCATCCGGCGCGGAGCGGGTCCATCTTCAAGAAATCCGGTGTGGAGCATCCTCTTCCAACAAAGTCTTCTTACTAAATGACGGTTCCTTTAAGTGACGTCATCCAAGATGGCGTCCCTTAGATTCCGATTGTCTGATAGAATTCAGCCAATCGGAATTAAGGTAGAAAAATCAGCCAATAGGATTTTTACTACCTTAATTCCGATTGGCTGATAGAATTCTATCAGCCAATCGGAACTCAAGGGACACCATCTTGGATGACGTCATTTAAAGGAACCTTCATTCTTCAGTTGGACTTCGTTTGAAGAGGATGCTCTGCGTCGGATGTCTTGAAGATGGACCCGCTCCACGCCGGATGGATGAAGATATAAGATGTCGCCTGGATGAAGACTTCTGCCCGTCTGGAGGACCTCTTCTGGCCGGCTTCGATGAAGACTTCTGCCTGTCTGGAGGACCACTTTGCCCGGCTTCGTTGAGGACTTCGGCCCAGCTGGGTGAAGACTTCTCAAGGTAGGGTGATCTTCAAGGGGTTAGTGTTAGGTTTTATTAAGGGGGTATTGGGTGGGTTTTAGAGTAGGGTTGGGTGTGTGGGTGGTGGGTGGGTTTTAATGTTGGGGGGTATTGTATTTTTTTTACAGGTAATAGAGCTGATTACTTTGGGGCAATGCCCCGCAAAAGGCCCTTTTAAGGGCTATTTGTAATTTAGTATAGGGTAGGGCTTTTTATTATTTTGGGGGGCTTTATTATTTTATTAAGGGGATTAGATTAGGTGTAATTAGTTTAAAAAACTTGTAATTAGTTTATTATTTTCTGTAATTTAGTGGGGGGGGGGTTTTCGTACTTTAGATAATTTTTTTAAATTGTATTTAATTGTAGTTAGTTTAGGTAATTAATTTAATTATAGTGTAGTGTTAGGTGTAATTGTAACTTAGGTTAGGATTTATTTTACAGGTAAATTTGAATTTCTTTTAACTAGGTAGCTATTAAATAGGTAATAACTATTTAATAACTATTGTACCTAGTTAAAATAAATACAAAGTTGCCTGTAAAATAAAAATAAACCCTAAGCTAGCTACAATGTAACTATTAGTTATATTGTAGCTAGCTTAGGGTTTATTTTATAGGTATGTATTTAGTTTTAAATAGGAATAATTTAGTGAATGATAGGAATTTTATTTAGATTTATTTAAATTATATTTAAGTTAGGAGGTGTTAGGATTAGACTTAGATTTAGGGGTTAATACATTTAATATAGTTGCGGCGACGTTGGGGGCGGCAGATTAGGGGTTCATAAATGTAGGTAGGTGTCAGCGATGTTAGGGACGGCAAATTAGGGGTTAATAAAATCGAACTAGTGTTTGCGATGCGGGAGGGCAGCAGTTTAGGGGTTAATATATTTTTTATAGTGGCGGCGATGTCTGGTTCGGCAGATTAGGGATTAAAATATTTTTTTGTGTGTTTGCGATGTGGGGGGGCTCGGTTTAGGGGTTAATAGGTAGTTTATGGGTGTTAGTTTACTTTTTAGCACTTAAGTTAAGAGTTTTATGTTACGGCATTAGCCCATAAAACTGTTAACTACTGTTTCTTAAATGCGGTATCAGTGTTGACAGGAGAGGCTGTACCACTCACTTTTGCTTAGACTCGTAATAGCGGCGTTATGCAAGTCCCATAGAAAATATAGGATACGCAATTGACGTAATTGGATTTGCAGTATTTTCGCGTCCGACCAAAAAAGTGAGCGGTGAGCCTGTCATTTCAAGACTCGTAATACCAGTGTTAGGAAAAAAGCAGCGCTAGGACCTCTTAACACTGCTTTTTAACCCTAACGTACAACTCGTAATCTAGCCGATAGTTAATTAATTAATGAAACCTATTTAATCTAAAAAAATTAAATGTTATATACAATACTAAAGTTCACTAAAAATTAAAAACTTCAAATTACAAATGCTGCCACATCTAAATCTACATTTAGACCCTTAGGCGTAAGAGTCCCTAACTTATATATACAAAAGGTCTCTCTACGCCTAAGGTCCAAAAGTCTATCACCACCTCTGGGATTCGGTTTTACCATTTCAATACCCTTCACAGTCAGGCACTTGCGGTCACATAAGCAAAAGAGGAATATCAAAGATCCCTATAGGAGGCGCTCAGGTGGTAAGATGGAAATATGGATGCCCATAAAACATCAAATTGTAATACTCATCAAATATATATACAGTATACTAAAAATAAAAAATAAATAAAAAATAAATCGGACTGGAATATTTACATATACAAAATATATCTTTCAAACAAACCAGACAGCCGGTATAGGTGTATATAGGGAGACCAATCCCAAAAACAGTCCTTTTGTAATGGTGTAGTTATTAGATGTAGTTATTGGATGATATCATCCAATAACTACATCTAATATCTTGTGGTCACATGCATGTCTCTGAGAGTAGTGAATGGGTACACTATGTTTTAAAATTGTTTTTTTTATATATATTTTAAACATTTTTTTCCACAGCTGCACTCTAATAAATAGACAACAAAAGTATTCTTACAAGTGATAAATTGTTTCGCTGGAAACTCTTGTCCTGTTGCTGATCTAAAGATTGATCTCTCCTTATCAATACATTTGCACATTGGGCATCTTGCTTTGTGACATCTATATGTACCCTTTAGACTTAAAAAAATGTCATTGATATCAACATTCGACTTGATAGATTTGATTTCCTTCAACTTACTAGGGGCAAGAAGATTCTTCAAATTACTATTTTTCCTATATACAACATTCGGTTAAGATCCTCTTTTAACAGAGGATCCTCTTTCAGGATTGGCCAATATTTGTGCAGTATTTTCTTAACACTAGTAATACCTTCATCATATGTAGTAATACATTTACCAGTCTGCCCTTCCTGTCTACATGATTTATCTTTTTGTTTGTTTAATAAAACTGCCCTATCTATCTGACTCACTTCATCCATAATATATGTAAGGTGTTTCCCATTATGAGATTTACATATCAACTTGTCCTTCAAAACTTCTGCTTCTATGTTATAATCACTCAATCTTGAACAATTTCTTTTAATCCTTACAAATTGACTTTTTGGAATATTTTTGACCCATTTTTTATAATGACAACTAGTTACTGTCAACCGATTTTCTATAGTTCTTTGTGAATATTCTATGATCTTCTACAAACAACAATAGATCAAGAAATTAAATCTCTTGTTTTTGAATGTTACCAACAAATTTCACATTAAAACTATTGGAATTTATAAAATCAATAAAATTTAAAGCCTCATTCTCAGAACCCTCCCAAATTATAAAGACATCATCAATAAAATGCTTATAAAAAATAGATTATGTTTTAAATGACCATTGTTCCAAATAAAATAATCTTCAAAAAGACCCATAAATAAATTGGCATACGATGGGGCAAATTTCGTCCCCATCAATAAAAAAAAATGTTCAAGATTGAGTGATTATAACGTAGAAGCAGAAGTTTTGAAGGACAAGTTGATATGTAAATCTCATAAACGGGGAACACCTTACATATATTATGGATGAAGTGAGTCAGATAGATAGGGAAGTTTTAATAAACAAACAAAAAGATAAATCATGTAGACAGGAAAGGCAGACTGTTAAATTTATTACTGTTAAATGACAGTGTACAATGAGTACAGCACCAAAAAGAGGAAACTCAAAGGATGGGTGTGAACAGAGCTCAGGATTAGTACAATAACAAAGATGAGTGTGTTGATATAGCTGATAAAAAGTTCAAACATATATCCTGATATTACACCAAACACTTGAAAGTACTCCTGTTTTACAATTGCCAAGCCATTATACTGTACCATGCAGGGGTTCCTCTTTCCCCATGTAAAATGGAAGTTGCAGGGAACACAGACCTAATAGTTACAAGCAAATAAATGTACTATGTACAGCAGTTCCGAAGAATCAATGGTAACCTGAAAGCCTTATAGTGACCACACACATACCTCCTCCATGCAGACTCCGGCGACTTTCAGTGTTTCACACCAGGGTTGCAGATTCCGGCAGCGTGAAAAGATTCAGTGACATACAAAGGCAATCTTCAGTCTCCAGTCCCGCAGGCACTTGACAGATCTGATTTGCCAAACCACACAGCCCACAGCGAAACTATCCGTGCTCACTCCGGCCCAGAATAAAAGTGAACGTAAAGCAAGGAAAGTGAGAAGCACACAATAGTTGCCGGTTCAAACATTTAATGGACAGGATATCCAGACATAACACCAATCACCATAGTCAAAGGGACTGTCCCCGGATTAATACAGAGAATAATGAAAAATAATAATAAAGGAGCAAGTGAAACAGATGGCTAACACGTTTCGGCGTGAGCCTTACTCATAGCCTCAGTAAAAAACAAACCAAACTATCGTGAATTTAAAACTTATGCTCCCTAGGCGGTTGGTTGTCGGGATACACACCTTTTTCGTCCGAACAACCAATCCGCTTTATCTAAAGCACACGCCCCCTCTAGATGCACCAATTAATGAAATGTAAGAGCGAGAGGTAAAAAATCAAATGAATATTCAAAGAATAAATAACCTGTCGCCTGGTTCCAGCTACAATTAGACAACCCTCCGCTGAGTACTCCACACAACAATAAATAAGTGTCCAAATTCATGCAGAGAAACTACAGCCTGACCCATGTATATATACATATATTGAGCAGTAAATGCATTGAGCACTGCAGTAAATGCTAAAAAGGGGGAGCCTGGTAAAACTGATGAGTCCGGTGCTAGGGTTACTTTTGTTACTGAGTACTCCAGACAATATAATGAAATTTGCCAGATAGTAGGAAAACATTTTAACCTACTGTCAGCAGATGACGGCCTGACTAATGTAGTTGAGCGGGGGATTAGCCTATAGAAAGAATAGGACGATTAGAAATCTAGTGGCCCCTACAAAAATCAGGTCTGAAAACCCCAGCACATCATCCTGGTTGACTTGTACAGGGGTATTTAAATGTCACCACCACACTTGTGTGGCATGTGAGAGGGTTACTGTAGGTGATAGCTTTAGTTCTACAGTATCAGGCAATAGGTTTGGTATTAAATTTTGCTTAAACTGCAGACAAACGTTCATAATCTACCTGATCACTTGCAGTCTGTGCTCCCTTCAATATGTGGGACTCTCAACAAGGGAGGCCAGAACACGCATTAAGGAACACATGTCTGATATCAGAATAGGCACCAAGACCACTCGCCTAGTCAGACATTTTGTTGAGATGCACCAGAAGTCAATGGGGTCTTTCTCATGGACCATTATTGATAAGGTCCCACTAAAGAAGGGACAAGGTGACAGAGTTCACAAACTAGGAGAGAGAGAGGCCTTCTGGATTTTCAAATTGAGAACGAGGATTCCAGAAGGCCTCAATTCGGAGTTTGAACTGATCAATTTTTGGTCAAATTAAACTTTGGTCAATATAGGTCCTTTTCTTGTGTTACCCTTGAGTGTGCTGGCCCACCTGAGTATTGCTTATTGCTTATTATGTATTGTTTATTGTTTAATGTTTTTTGGTACCCCTTTGGGGCCTTCTTTGCTGACTATTGCTGATTTTTGCTGATTTTTTCTGATCTTTTTCTGATCTTTATATTTATATTTATATTTTTAATTATTTTTGTACTTTTTGCTTTTTTGCTGATTTTTGCAATTTTGCTGATTGTTGCTGATTTTTTGCTGATTTTTTGCAGTTTTTTGTTGTTTTGTTGATTTGTACTATCTTGCTAATTTCAGCTGACCTTTATAGTGACTCTAGTTGTTTATTGTTGCTATTGTTGTTATTTCTGCTGCTTTATATGGAACTTGACAATGTTTGGTGTCACTAATGATAGATAGTGAGTCAAAGAATCTTGTCCTATCCTTCATGTCTTTCTGAGGTCTGCCTAGCTTTATCCTATCTTATCTTATTTTGCTGTTTACTTATTTATGTATGTATTTATCCTTTTATTTCATTTGGTTCTTGATTGGTTTCTGTATTAATATTTATTGCTGTGAGAGTGGAGTTTCCATTATCCTTATCAGTTATGCTGGATTATTTAGCTGAAGTTAGTTGTATAGTTCTGTTGAACTTGCTATGCAGTTCTCTTTATGTGTGCTTTATGTGGTTGAGGTGCTTTGGAATCAATTGTGTCTTAGCACAGTCTCTGTCTCTCATTTTCACCTAGCCATGATGGGAATTAAGTAGAGGAGCATGTAGTTACATTGTCAGCTATTATGGTACGTTGTAACTCTGTGTACCACTGGCGGCGATTAACTGATTCTAGCGCTCACTCATTTACCCGTGATGGTTACTAGGTAGGGTTGGTGGGGACTCCGCCCACCCTCCCTGCAGTGATTCCAGCATTTACTATGATTATTCCCCCTTTTGCCTCCATCACTGCGGTGGGCAGCATTTACTGCTCAATGCATTTACTGCTCAATATATGTATATATACATGGGTCAGGCTGTAGTTTCTCTGCATGAATTTGGACACTTATTTATTGTTGTGTGGAGTACTCAGCGGAGGGTTGACTAATAGTAGCTGGAACCAGGCGATAGGTTATTTATTCATTTGAATATTTATTTGATTATTTACCTCTCGCTCTTACATTTCATTAATTGGTGCATCTAGAGGGGGCATGTGCTTTAGATTAAGCGGATTGGTTGTTCGGACAAAAAAGGTGTGTATCCCGACAACCAACCGCCTAGGGAGCATAGGTTTTAAATTCACAATAGTTTCGTTTGTTTTTTACTGAGGCTATGAGTAAGGCTCACGCAGAAACGCGTTAGTCGTCTGTTTCACTTGCTCCTTTATTATTATTTTTCGTTATTCTCTGTATTAATCTGGGGACAAATTCCCTTTGACTAAGGTGATTGGTGTTATGTCTGGATATCCTGTCCATTAAATGTTTGAACCGGCAACTATCGTGTGCTTCTCACTTTCCTTGTTTTAAGTGTGCAATGAGGCAACATCACAAGTGATGAACCTCATCTCATTGTTCCATTCAACACTCCTAAGCTCTTAAATTAAATGTACACTATCCCTAAGGTAAGATTTGAGTTGAATAACAAGTGGTTTCTGTGGTTATCTATTAATTTAAAATATCTCTACTTTCTACTAAATATAATATACTAAATCTCTATGGTGGTACCACTAAAACCAACACAGATAAATTGTGAAATAAACTCTATGAGGGGTCCTCCATTATTTGTCAAACAGTTTATTTAGGAATCAATAAATGTTAATAATAAGATAAAGATTTACAGGTATATATATATAAATCTATTTTACAGATACAGTCCACATTTTAAGATAAAGGGCAACTTTACTACACACTAACCCCAATTTGTTCAATACTGCTAAAATAATCATAGGAATGTACTTAGCCATATTTCTTGAGAGTTTCAGCCATCTTTACAGCATGCCCAGGATACAAAAGAGAGACAGAGGCTCTGGTGTTACAGTATTTTATAACCCAATTCAAAAGGGAGTGGCTTATCAAATGTCACTCAAAAAGACCATTGGGTGTGTCTTTCTAGACTACACTAGACAAAAGAACTACTTGAATAAACCAGCTATGTGAATTGTCAGTTATAAAATCTGTGAGCTATATTCCAATATCCCTGTGATAAAAATGTCACCACATTCCCTCACTTTTTCTTCTCCTATGTTGCCCCGTTTTCTAGTTATACCCACTAGTACAGAAGAACACAGTGGGAGCGAAAACCTTACAGGAGAAATTCTCCCACCATCCCTTCGGAATCATTCCCTCGGCGATATGAGCTCTTCTGTACTTTCCTAGGACTGTCAATTCCTAATCTAACTTTATACAATTCATTAGAAAAATTAATTTAAAATTATACATAGAAACACAAAATCCTATGCTAAACCCCATTAGCAACATTTATACAATGGTCTTAAATATTGGGAAAAGTTCATGTATGAGTGTGTGAGTGTGGGTACACTAGATGGGTATGCGTGTAGTAAAATCTTTATTAAGAAAGTGTGAATTGTGCCTGTAAAACAAAAGTTATAATGGTTCACTGAAGTTCTTTGTTGTCATCTTTTGGCATCTGGTCCTTGCTTTTGGCATCTGGTCCTTGCTTTTGCTTTACCAAATCTCTCTCTTTGAACCACTTTGTTTTTTCCAAGACCCTCAAAGGAATGAAAAAAAATTAAAACCAGGCATATATTTACTTCACACTACAACACTCCATCTGCAGTAGAAACCACATTCACAGTTATTAACTTCAAGTTGGAAAGTGCCTCTGTTATTTCATCATCCCACTCGCACCCTTACTTAACTTATGTTGCTTGATTTATATGATTATTTACCCCTTTATGCTATATATATATATATATATATATATATATATATATATATATATATATATATATATATATATATATATATATATATAATTATTTGGGCCTAATGCACCATTTTACATCTCCATTGTGATACATTATACTTATTTAATTTGTCCAACGCCACCATCATAGCTTCATGGTAAGATCAGTCCTGAAGACACCTGAAAAACAACAATCTATAATATGTGTTATTGGGGAAAAACTGGAAGGAAAGGTGAGAAGCCTTCTATCTTCATTGGTTTTCTTCCTGCAAGATAAGACTTGAGACAGTTTACATAGAAATGGTATTGCATGTGGCCGCCCAAAACTAATCACAATGGAGGTATCTGTTATTGTTTTTTTAGAAAGAGAATGCATCAATTAACTATACATTCTTAATATTGGCATTTAAAACTTAATAATGAAAAAACACTTAAAATTATTAATTGAACTTAAAACTAAAGTACACATTACACGATACAAATGTTCTGCAAACAAAAATGCTTATTAACTATACATTCTTAATATTGGCATTTAAAACTTAATAATGAAAAACACTTAAAATTATTAATTGAACTTAACACTAAAGTACACATTACACAATACAAATGTACTGCAAACAAAAATGCTTATAAACAAAAAATTAATTATTTAATTTGAGCCCTCCAGCTCTGTCAGTTGCTTCTTTAGAAACCCAATTTGATCTCTCATTCTCCTGTTTTTTTGTTTGAGTTCCCAATAACTTAAGTTGGCCTTATTGTTTATCTCATTTGACCTCAGCCTCCAATTTTCTCCACTGTTAATATCGCCATTTAAATTCCTGTCTCTCCAGTTTCCTGTATTTGATGCTCTACTATTCTGATATCCACAACCATTCCTTCTATTACCCCTCTCTGATTCCTGCCTGTGAATAGTCAGATTATTCTCCATTGACTGCTTCACTGCAGAATTTGCCTTAATGGTGTATGGGTGATAATTCCACCACTTCTCAGGTCTAGTGAGCATCATATGTAGGTTTGTGGAGTTTGGATCATACAGCTTTACAAACTCCTGACATTTTCTGGGGAGAGCTTCAAGTACCCTCTGTATGTGAGCTGGTGACCCCCAGACCATTTGGGTCTGTGGCTGGTGCAGCACACACCAAAATAAAACTCTTTTTGCTACTTCAAATGGCCCATCTAGTGGTCTCATGGTAATTTCACTAATCTCTTTTTCTAGACTAGTAAAATTGAAAAAGGTTTTAGCTATCCTGCCAGCCTGATCACATATACTTGTTGGCATAGGGGCCCATGGCATCTTGAAGCAATTCGGTCCATTCCGGCATGCTCATACCTAATTTTATGGCTTTTTCAGTTCCCTTGTGAAACCAATGTGAAAAGTTATTAAAGCTGTTTGTGCGGATTGTGCCCCACCATTTCTTAAAAATGTCTTTATCTGCTACAGTCATTGGCCTAGTCTGATTTGAAAAACCTGTAGGAACTTTCAGGTTGTTAAAATTCTCAGAAATTATGACAGGGGCAATTGGAACAGAACTTGGGTTTTTAGTGGGGCCCATTTGCATTTTATCTTGTTTTACTACTTGTTTTGGCTCTTTCCTTTGTGGCAGTAAGTTATCACTATCTGCATTGTTCCCAGAAATATCACTAATTATTTTTTCTTTTTGTTCAATTTTCATCTGTAACTCAGTAATTTTGTTTGAGTATTCGTTACTGATGTGTTCTGTTAATTTTAATTTACGTTGTAATTTACTGATCTGTATGGTGTTAGTTAAAGCAGAAAGCTTAATACAATCTCTGTCAGTCTGTGTGTTATCTAACTTTAATTTAAGGTCTTTATTTTGCTCTGTCAGGTCTCCAATAATGTCCGATAATCGCTTTATTGTTGAAATCACTGCCTGCGCTATCATACATTTTCTTTTATTATTATTCATCTTTTTAAGAGTTAATACCTGTGTTAGTATATCTAAAACACTTTCACACTTGTTGTTTTTAGCTTCTGGGATGAGGAATAGACCATTATATTTCTGAATGTAATTGTTAAAGTAATCACAGATTTCCTGTGAAATATATTTTTTTCCAGACATTTTTAACAGATAGCCGTTAGAACTAAAATAATAATAAAAAAAAAATATATCTATATATATATATATATATATATACTAGAATAGTGTGTCTCTCACAGCATAGTAGTTTTTTTTTTTTTTAAATGTTAACACAGGATGTACAAGATACCATTGAGATGCTAATAATTAGATCTGTTTATAAGCAGGTCAGCATTCCAGCAGAGGTAGTAATATAGTTAAATTTGGCTTTTCTAACCACTGCTCATTATTCTTTATTTTAAATCTGGGGAACAGACTTAGAATAGTGTGTCTCTCACAGCATAGTTTGCCAGACGATTTTACCTGCCCCAAATGCAAGGAATTATATCTATAGGGCAATGAAACACCAGACTAAACAGAAATTAAGCAGAACAAAATTAAAAAATTAAATATTGTTCTCTTTTAAAAGGTGTGAACCATCAATAATACTAACCTAAATAAAATAAAATGAACAAAGCAAAGCAAGGAATCCTTTTTACTGATATTTTCCCAAATTGAGGAAAAATTATAAAAATATTTTAAGTACAGGAAGATTCTATAGAACTTCTAAATGCTAATTTCAACTGTAGTTTTGGTTCCAGGATCTGCTCCAAACACAGGAAATGCAAATTTTTAACTTTGTTACCCAAAACAAAGCTTACACCTTTTGTATTCCATACAAACTTAATTAAAAATCTGAACAAAGAAATGGAAGAAGAAGGAGGGAAAAACAAAATATGCTTTAAACTGCTTATGGCTTAGCATATTCCCAAAATTAAACTGTAATTTCTTAACTTTAAATTCTACACAATTTCCCATACAATTCAGAATTAAATTTATGTATAGGGCAAGCTACAGCTCTGGGTGTAACACATTCACAGAAATGAATCCTTTGTAAAAATAAATAAATAAAAAAAAAAAATGTGCAAAAATATTACAATCTTTATAAAAATGGACATTATATTCAATCACTTTAACCTTACCGTGGCAGCTATTACATAGTACTGTAAAGCTTTTGTTTGTAAAAACATTTAGATGGGACCAACACAACACATGTCTCTAAAATTCATTAGAAAACTGATAGAAAACTGGCTCAACAATAAAAGTATCCAGTTTCCAAAAACAAGAAAAATACAAGAGTTAAAGGGACAGTCTAGTATAATCAACTTCCCAATTTACTTCCATCATCAAACTTGCTTTTTTTTCTCTTGGTATTCTAAGTTGAAGCCAAACATAGGTAGGCTCATATGATAATTTCTAAGCCTTTTAGGGTTGCCTCTTATCACATGCTTTTTTTAAAATCTCTTTTCAACACAAAGAGACAGAAAGTACACATGGGCCATATAGATAACACTGTGGGGGTTATTTAAGATTTAGCAAGCTACAAACAGCAGGCCTGCTGAAACCAACCATTATGTGCTTCCCCTATGCAAATTTATACATACCAGAAATACAGGTTTTTTAAAGTCATGCTTTTCTTGAGAAACATACAACAGGCCTTTGAAACCAACCACTATTTGCGCTTTTTAAATAAAGTACTACATACAAAAACTTTGCTATAAAACACCAAATCTACATTTACTGCAGTTAAATTTAAAATAAATCAACATTCATTTGATTCCTGCAAAACTAAATGGCATATGGATTCGTCTACAACTTCATGGCCGCCAAAATGGGGTTATCTATTAATTTAAAATATCTCTACTTTCTACTAAATATAATATACTAAATCTCTATGGTGGTACCACTAAAACCAACACAGATAAATTGTGAAATAAACTCTATGAGGCGTCCTCCATTATTTGTCAAACAGTTTATTTAGGAATCAATAAATGTTAATAATAAGATAAAGATTTACAGGTATATATATATATAAATCTATTTTACAGATACAGTCCACATTTTAAGATACAGGGCAACTTTACTACACACTAACCCCAATTTGTTCAATACTGCTAAAATAATCATAGGAATGTACTTAGCCATATTTCTTGAGAGTTTCAGCCATCTTTACAGCATGCCCAGGATACAAAAGAGAGACAGAGGCTCTGGTGTTACAGTATTTTATAACCCAATTCAAAAGGGAGTGGCTTATCAAATGTCACTCAAAAAGACCATTGGGTGTGTCTTTCTAGACTACACTAGACAAAAGAACTACTTGAATAAACCAGCTATGTGAATTGTCAGTTATAAAATCTGTGAGCTATATTCCAATATCCCTGTGATAAAAATGAAAAAAAAAAATAATCAATGTTACTCAATAGATTTGTTGTTAATGAATCAATACCTAATACAACCGGCCTATTTCCTTCTAATCCTATACTCAAAACACCTTTTAACTCCCACTAAAATATTTCTGCAAGAGTTAAAAGGTGTGTTGAGAATAGGATTAGAAGGAAAAATTCTAACTAAGGATGAGTATAATTTTTTATATAATGAACACCCTAGATTGGCTGTCATGTATCATTTAACCAAAATACAAAAGTCGGTCTCCAATCCCCTGGGAAGGCCGATTGTATTGGGTATTGATTCATTAACAGCCAATCTATCGAGTTACATTGATTATTTTTTTAAACCACTTGTTATTCAACTCAAATCTTACCTTAGGGATAGTTTACATTTAATACAAGAGCTTAGGAGTGTTGAATGGAACAGTGAGATGAGGTTCATCACTTGTGATGTTGCCTCATTGTACACTGTCATTCAACATTCCCTTGGAATTGAAGCCTGTTCATATTTTTTTAAAGAAGAATGGTATTTTCCTAGATCATCAAATAACATTTTTAGAATGTTGCATTAAATATGTTTTAGAACATAATTACTTTATGTTTGAAAGGGACTTTTACCATCAGATATGTGGCACGGCGATGGGGACGAAATTTTCCACATCGTATGCCAATTTATTTATGGGTCTTTTTGAAGATTATTTTATTTGGAACAATTTGGAACAATTTAAACATAATCTATTTTTTTTATAAGCGTTTTATTGATGATATCTTTATAATTTGGGAGGGTTCTGAAAATGAGGCTTTAAATTTTATTGATTTTATAAATTCCAATAGTTTTAATGTGAAATTTTTTGGTAACATTCAAAAACAAGAGATTTAATTTCTTGATCTATTGGTGTGTATAGAAGATAATAGAATATTCATAAAGAACTATAGAAAATTGGTTGACAGTAACAGTTTACTACATGCTAATAGTGGTCATTATAAAAAATGGGTCAAAATTATTCCAAAAAGTCAATTTGTAAGGATTAAAAGAAATTGTTCAAGATTGAGTGATTACAATGTAGAAGCAGAAGTTTTGAAGGACAAGTTGATATGTAAATCTCATAATGGGGATCACCTTACTTATATTATGGATGAAGTGAGTCAGATAGATAGGGCAGTTTTATTAAACAAACAAAAAGATAACTCATGTAGACAGGAAGGGCAGACTGTTAAATGTATTACTACATATGGTGAAGGTATTACTAGTGTTAAGAAAATACTGCACAAATATTGGCCTATTCTGAAAGGGGATCCTCTGTTAAAAGAGGATCTTGATATAAAACCGAATGTTGTATATAGGAACAATACTAATTTGAAGAATCTTCTTGCCCCTAGTAAGTTGAAGGAAATCAAACCTATCAAGTCGAATGTTAATATCAATGAAAAGGGTACATATAGATGTCACATGGCAAGATGCCCGATGTGCAAATGTATTGATAAGGAGAGATCAATCTTTAGATCAGCAACAGGAAAAGAGTTTTGAGTGAAATAATTTATCACTTGTAAGAGTACTTATGTTGTCTATTTACTAGAGTGCAGCTGTGGATTAAAGTATGTAGGTCACACAAAGAGATGCCTATCAAAAAGATTCAGTGAACATGTTTATAATATAAAAAAAACATTTTAAAACATAGTGTACCCATTCATTACTCTCAGAAACATGCATGTGACCCCAAGTGCCTGACTGTGAAGGGCATTGAAATGGTAAAACCGAATCCCAGAGGTGATGATAGACTTTTGGACCTTAGGCATAGAGAGACCTTTTGGATATATAAGTTCGGGACTCTCACGCCTAAGGGTCTAAAAGGTGATTTAGATGTGGCAGCATTTGTAATTTGAAGTTTTTAATTTTTATTGTATATAACAATTAATTTTTTAGATTAGATAGGTTTCATTAATTAATTAACTATGTTATTTATATATATATATATATATATATATTAATAACCAAATATTTATGGTTTAAATATATACTAAATATTTTATAAGTAGGAATCAAGTGTTGTTTTATAATTCTTATTCTATTTATTAATAATAATTGTATCATAAATATATTATGTTTTATGGATTAGATGAGCTAAAGGGTTTAAAATATATAAGGATTATTATATATTTATCAAGGAGCTTGATAAATGGGCCCCTATGTGTTTTCTTTAATTGATTATTTCAAGTCAAAGATGCAGTTCAAGTAATGTAAGATAGTTTATTTCAGTGTTGTTCCGTTATATATATAAACAGGAATGTAGGGTTTCTGTTTGGTATACCATAAGCATAAAGTCTATTCCAAATACCATAAACTTAACGTTCTTTCCAAGTTTGCTTAGAAGAGCGTCCTCCTTTAGGATAAATGTTCAAAAATGTGGAATGAACTTTTTAAACATTTGTAAAATAAAAGTGACTTTTTAACTTTCTAACTGACTACAGGATCAAGTTGTCTTTTTCTTGCTATATATATATATATATATATATATATATATATATATATATATATATATATAAATAAAAGTTTGATCAATAATTATTGTATCAAAAATACATTGACAATAGCTAAAATACCAATCCAACCATGTATATGTTGCAAAAGACTAGTCCACAGTCCAAGAGAAATCTTTCAAATACGGTTTCTAGTGTCTTCTTATGCTATTATGTTAAGAGTGCATATCAGCCCATTAGTGATCTTTAAATAGCTCTTCTTTATGCTCAACAAATCTTAGCTGGTACTATATACATGGATCACATATTACTTTTATTGCATCAAAGAGGGTTTTATATCCACATCAAATCTTCCCTAGATTCCCAATAGCAGCAAAGTTAAAAAACAAACAAAACAAAACAGTAAAATCCAAACGGAACAGATAATACAGAATATTACATTACCATCATCCTCTCTTCTTTGCTTATTCCCAGGCAGCTGCCAAGTTGTTTTTATTTATGTTATTTATTTTCTTTTTATATATTGATACTGATAAACTAAAGTTATATATTTTTTATATTTAAAGGGGCATCGCAATAAAAATCTAAATGTATGTGTGTATCTTTGCATTCAAACACTGAGGCCTAGATTTGGAGTTTTGTCGGTAACGACCCGAAAAACTAACGCCGGCTTTTTTCTGGCCGCACCATAAAAATAACTCTGGTATCGAGAGTCCACATAAAGGCTGCGTTAGGCTCCAAAAAAGGAGCGTAGAGCATTTTTAACGCAGCTTCAACTCTCGATACCAGAGTTGCTTACGGACGCGGCCAGCCTCAAAAACGTGCTCGTGCACGATTCCCCCATAGGAAACAATGGGGCTGTTTGAGCTGAAAAAAAACCAAACACCTGCAAAAAAGCCGCGTTCAGCTCCTAACGCAGCCCCATTGTCTGCTATGCGGTAACCCTTCCGACGTCTGCACTTAACACTCTAACATGTACCCCGAGTCTAAACACCCCTAACCTTACACTTATTAACCCCTAATCTGCCGCCCCCGCTATCGCTGACCCCTGCATATTATTTTTAACCCCTAATCTGCCGCTCCGTAAACCGCCGCTACTTACATTATCCCTATGTACCCCTAATCTGCTGCCCTAACATCGCCGACCCCTATATTATATTTATTAACCCCTAATCTGCCCCCCACAACGTCGCCTCCACCTGCCTACACTTATTAACCCCTAATCTGCCGAGCGGACCTGAGCGCTACTATAATAAAGTTATTAACCCCTAATCCGCCTCACTAACCCTATCATAAATAGTATTAACCCCTAATCTGCCCTCCCTAACATCCCCGACACCTAACTTCAATTATTAACCCCTAATCTGCCGACCGAATCTCGCCGCTATTCTAATAAATGTATTAACCCCTAAAGCTAAGTCTAACCCTAATACTAACACCCCCCTAAGTTAAATATAATTTAAATCTAACGAAATTAATTAACTCTTATTAAATAAATTATTCCTATTTAAAGCTAAATACTTACCTGTAAAATAAATCCTAATATAGCTACAATATAAATTATAATTATATTATAGCTATTTTAGGATTTATATCTATTTTACAGGTAACTTTGTATTTATTTTAACCAGGTACAATAGCTATTAAATAGTTAAGAACTATTTAATAGCTAAAATAGTTAAAATAATTACAAATTTACCTGTAAAAGAAATCCTAACCTAAGTTACAAATAAACCTAACACTAGACTATCAATAAATTAATTAAATAAACTACCTACAATTACCTACAATTAACCTAACACTACACTATCAATAAATTAATTAAATACAATTGCTACAAATAAATACAATTAAATAAACTTGCTAAAGTACAAAAAATAAAAAAGAACTAAGTTACAAAAAATAAAAAAATATTTACAAACATAAGAAAAATATTACAACAATTTTAAACTAATTACACCTACTCTAAGCCCCCTAATAAAATAACAAAACCCCCCAAAATAAAAAAATGCCCTACCCTATTCTAAATTACTAAAGTTCAAAGCTCTTTTACCTTACCAGCCCTGAACAGGGCCCTTTGCGGGGCATGCCCCAAGAAATACCGCTCTTTTGCCTGTAAAAAAAAACATACAATACCCAAGCCCCCCAACATTACAACCCACCACCCACATACCCCTAATCTAACCCAAACCCACCTTAAATAAACCTAACACTAAGCCCCTGAAGATCATCCTACCTTGTCTTCACCATACCAGGTTCACCGATCGGTCCAGAAGAGCTCCTCCGATGTCCTGATCCAAGCCCAAGCGGGGGGCTGAAGAGGTCCATGATCCGGCTGAAGTCTTCATCCAAGCGGGGCAGAAGAGTTCTTCCATCCGATTGAAGTCTTCATCCAAGCGGCATCCATCCGGAGCGAAGCGGCAGCATCCTGAAGACCTCCACCGCGGAACATCCATCCTGGCCGACGACTGAACGACGAATGACGGTTCCTTTTAATGACGTCATCCAAGATGGCGTCCCTCGAATTCCGATTGGGTGATAGGATTCTATCAGCCAATCGGAATTAAGGTAGGAATATTCTGATTGGCTGATGGAATCAGCCAATCAAAATCAAGTTCAATCCGATTGGCTGATCCAATCAGCCAATCAGATTGAGCTTGCATTCTATTGGCTGATCGGAACAGCCAATAGAATGCGAGCTCAATCTGATTGGCTGATTGGATCAGCCAATCGGATTGAACTTGATTCTGATTGGCTGATTCCATCAGCCAATCAGAATATTCCTACCTTAATTCCGATTGGCTGATAGAATCCTATCAGCCAATCGGAATTCGAGGGACGCCATCTTGGATGACGTCATTTAAAGGAACCGTCATTCGTCGTTCAGTCGTCGGCCAGGATGGATGTTCCGCGGTGGAGGTCTTCAGGATGCTGCCGCTTCGCTCCGGATGGATGCCGCTTGGATGAAGACTTCAATCGGATGGAAGAACTCTTCTGCCCCGCTTGGATGAAGACTTCAGCCGGATCATGGACCTCTTCAGCCCCCCGCTTGGGCTTGGATCAGGACATCGGAGGAGCTCTTCTGGACCGATCAGTGAACCTGGTATGGTGAAGACAAGGTAGGATGATCTTCAGGGGCTTAGTGTTAGGTTTATTTAAGGGGGGTTTGGGTTAGATTAGGGGTATGTGGGTGGTGGGTTGTAATGTTGGGGGGCTTGGGTATTGTATGTTTTTTTTTACAGACAAAAGAGCTGTATTTCTTGGGGCATGCCCCGCAAAGGGCCCTGTTCAGGGCTGGTAAGGTAAAAGAGCTTTGAACTTTAGTAATTTAGAATAGGGTAGGGCATTTTTTTATTTTGGGGGGCTTTGTTATTTTATTAGGGGGCTTAGAGTAGGTGTAATTAGTTTAAAATTGTTGTAATATTTTTCTTATGTTTGTAAATATTTTTTTATTTTTTGTAACTTAGTTCTTTTTTATTTTTTGTACTTTAGCTAGTTTATTTAATTGTATTTATTTGTAGCAATTGTATTTAATTAATTTATTGATAGTGTAGTGTTAGGTTAATTGTAGGTAATTGTAGGTAGTTTATTTAATTAATTTATTGATAGTCTAGTGTTAGGTTTATTTGCAACTTAGGTTAGGATTTCTTTTACAGGTAAATTTGTAATTATTTTAACTATTTTAGCTATTAAATAGTTCTTAACTATTTAATAGCTATTGTACCTGGTTAAAATAAATACAAAGTTACCTGTAAAATAAATATAAATCCTAAAATAGCTATAATATAATTATAATTTATATTGTAGCTATATTAGGATTTATTTTACAGGTAAGTATTTAGCTTTAAATAGGAATAATTTATTTAATAAGAGTTAATTAATTTCGTTAGATTTAAATTATATTTAACTTAGGGGGGTGTTAGTATTAGGATTAGACTTAGCTTTAGGGGTTAATACATTTATTAGAATAGCGGCGAGATTCGGTCGGCAGATTAGGGGTTAATAATTGAAGTTAGGTGTCGGCGATGTTAGGGAGGGCAGATTAGGGGTTAATACTATTTATGATAGGGTTAGTGAGGCGGATTAGGGGTTAATAACTTTATTATAGTAGCGCTCAGGTCCGCTCGGCAGATTAGGGGTTAATAAGTGTAGGCAGGTGGAGGCGACGTTGAGGGGGGCAGATTAGGGGTTAATAAATATAATATAGGGTTCAGCTGTGTTAAGGGCAGCAGATTAGGGGTACATAAGGATAACGTAGGTGGCGGCGCTTTGCGGTCGGCAGATTAGGGGTTAATAAGTGTAGGCAGGTGGAGGCGACGTTGAGGGGGGCAGATTAGGGGTTAATAAATATAATATAGGGGTTGGCGGTGTTAGGGGCAGCAGATTAGGGGTACATAAGGATAACGTAGGTGGCGGCGCTTTGCGGTCGGCAGATTAGGGGTTAATAAGTGTAGGCAGGTGGAGGCGACGTTGAGGGGGGCAGATTAGGGGTTAATAAATATAATATAGGGGTCGGCGGTGTTAGGGGCAGCAGATTAGGGGTACATAAGTATAACGTAGGTGGCGGCGCTTTGCAGTCGGCAGATTAGGGGTTAATAAGTGTAGGCAGGTGGAGGCGACGTTGAGGGGGGCAGATTAGGGGTTAATAAATATAATATAGGGGTCGGCGGTGTTAGGGGCAGCAGATTAGGGGTACATAAGTATAATGTAGGTGGCGGTCGGCAGATTAGGGGTTAAATTTTTTTTTTCGAGTGTCGGCGATGTGGGGGGACCTCGGTTTAGGGGTACATAGGTAGTTTATGGGTGTTAGTGTACTTTAGAGCACAGTAGTTAAGAGCTTTATAAACCGGCGTTAGCCAGAAAGCTCTTAACTACTGACTTTTTTCCTGCGGCTGGAGTTTTGTCGTTAGATGTCTAACGCTCACTTCAGAAACGACTCTAAATATCGGAGTTAGAAAAATCCCATTGAAAAGATAGGATACGCAATTTACGTAAGGGGATCTGCGGTATGGAAAAGTCGCGGCTGAAAAGTGAGCGTTAGACCCTATTTTGAGTGACTCCAAATACCGGCGGTAGCCTAAAACCAGCGTTAGGAGCCTCTAACGCTGGTTTTCATGGCTAACGTCAAACTCTAAATCTAGGCCTGAGTTAGCTCAGGGAATTGGTATGCAATGTGTCATTATTTAGATACTATATTCATGGTATCTCAGGTCAAGGAAGTTTTGTTATCACAAACTCCCAACACAATTGTGTTATTATGAAATTTGATTTTTATAATTAATGAGGAAAAGTCTACACTCTCCCCCTCTCATTAGAGGGGCAAATTATTATGCCCAATTGCAAAATAAAAATAACGTTAGACCATTTTGCCCATTCTCCCCAGCTCCATGATTCGAATTGTATAACTACCCAGGATCATAGGTATTTTATCCTCATCCACCCAGGCCATTTTTTCAGCCCTCCCTTTATTACAAAACAATACAGCTGCTGAAGTTTCATACCTGACATATTTGTATACAGATTCTAAAGAAGCAGATGGCCTGGTGGCAGTGAAATGGCAGATACGTTTTTGACTCATCCCTTGACTTCATGATGTACACAGATGACTTTCTGATGCAGAAGCCTTCAATAGCTTTTTCTTTATGGGAGGCTTTTTGAAAAATCAAGAAGATGGCGCCTACACAACCTATAGTTTTTTGAAGCATTGCATGTATTGTCATTTACTGCCTTATTTAAAAAATATTTTTAATAGTCCAGTAAATCAATCAGCTATGTCACCAGAGGAAAAATACTTTTTATTTCAGACCTCTTATTTGTATTGCATTTGCTTGGTGCACATAATCTTTGTCAGTGCCCAATACATTCCAGGAATGAAGTCAATAATGGATAGTTTCCTGCTGTAGATGAGATGCCAGCAATTGAAAACTAGATTGAGCAGTGCACCTCAGTATTCAAGATATTCAGGGTTTCTTCACTCTAGTCTTATTCACCTCTCAAGCAAACGTCTAGCTTGCACATTGCTTCAGTTGGCATCTCAATCCATACAGGCAGGTAAAGGATGGTAACCTTTAGGAATGGCCAAGCATGGGGACTTATGCTCTTCCTCATTCTCTGTGATGTCCAGGGTGATCTTTTTGTTCACAGATTTCAGTACTTTATCAACCTGATAATCCTATTTCTGCTGGACCAGCTATGTTTCCACCTCTTCTGGAGTTGACTTTTAAAAAGGGTAAGTAAGAAGGCAGAAATCCCTTGGTGTGCCAAAACATGTTGGCCATTCATATGAAGATTTTGGGGCCGATTTATTATAGTGCGAGCTGACATGATCCACTGTAGCAGATCATGTCCGCCGCACATTGATAAATACCAACTGCATATGCTGTCCTATTGGCTATTTCAGTAGCTCTCATCCTATTGGCTGATTTCAAAATTTCAGCCAATAGGAATGTAAGGTACCCCAATATATATAGGGTACCTTGCATTCAATCTTTAGTGTGCAGCAGCAATCGCATGAAGAGGAGCCTCCACGCCGCTGAGGACTGCCACCGCTGAGGACCACCGCTCCTGATCTGCGCATCGGGGAAGCCAGCTCCGCTCCACGTCACCTTCGCTCCGGATGAAGATAGAAGATGATGGAGCCGCCTGGAAGAAGACCTTCTCCACCAGACTTCAGGAATGGTGAGAACCTATTTGGGGCTTAGTCTTAGGGGCCTATTTAAGAACGTGCGAGTAGACATGATCCGATATTGCAGGTCATGTCCACTGCACATCGATAAACGCCGACAGCATACGCTAGCTGGGCTGTCAATCAACCCGATCATATTCGATCCGGTTGATTTCTGGCGATGTCTGTCCGCCGCCTCAGAGCAGGCGGACAGGTTATGGTGCAGCATTTTTTTAGTGTAAGGTATTTTATTTTGGGGTGGTGGGGTTTGGTGGTTGGGGGTATTTACTGTTGGGGGGGACTTAGTATTTATTACATGTAAAAGAGCTGTTTAACTTAGGGCACTGCCCTACAAAATGCCCTTTTAAGGGCTATTGGTAGTTTAGTTTAGATTAGGAGGTGTTTTTATTTTGGGGGGGGCTATTTATTTTCATAGAGGTGTTAGATTAGGGGTTAATTACTTTATTATTTTGCGATGTGGTGGTTGGTGGTTTAGGTGTTTGTTAATATTTCTTGAGGGCCATTAGTTTTTTTTTGTTAATACTTTGTGCGGGCGGTTATTTTTTGTGTGTTATACTTCGATTAGGCGGTTAGGTTTTTTTGTTATTTCGTGCGGGCGGTTGCGTGTTTTTTTTTTTAATGCTTTGTTTGCCTATGCTGCATCCAGGTGGATTCTTTTGGCTGTGCGTGCAGCCAACATTCTTTTGGCTGCCTCACGCAGCCAACATTCCTTTGAGGATGCGTGCGCAACTGGCAACGGACGCGTTACAAAACATGATTAGTGTGTATATATATATATATATATATATATCTTTTGAAATATCTTTTTTAGGAAAGAAAAAAAGTATCTATATGTCAAATCCATTTTAACGCTCGCAACAAAGTCATTATTTCTATTGGTTGCTAGTAACATGTAGCAGAGTAATTAAAGGGGCAGTAAACATAATATTGCAATGCAGAAGGTCCATGTTTACTTTAATGGAGAGCACCCTATCCTATGCTTAGCCAACATCCTCAATTCTCAGCCAGCATTTGTTTTTGTTTTTTAGAAAGAGACTGTGAATGGTACAGCCTTATGTCATACCACCCACCCCATAGACTATCAAAATCATTTTAAAATAAGCAGTGAATATTCTGTGAAGAGCTACTCTGAACAATTTTTCTTGAGCTTGCCACCTATAAAGTAAAATAATGTATTATACTTTGGCATTTTCAGGATTTATTCATAGATAAAGCTGTCAAATTTGAAGTATCTGGTGCCGGAGATTTTACTTTCAGCCAATTTGTAAGAGATCACATCCAGAAGAAGGGAAGGTAAACATTGCTTATGATTTATTTCTATGAATCTCAGACACATGAAACATTCACACCACAATAACTTAAACATACAAAAATGCAGTACTATTAAGGCAATGCACAGTCACTATCAAATGGATCAGAGCACAATATTAATTACTTCCTTGGGAAAAAAATGGAAATGTTCTTATTTACATATTTCCACTTAGTCGATTGTATTCAGTTATGTATCATAACGAGATAAAAAATAAAATAAAGGAATTTGAGTACCCATCAGTATACCCAACATAGGGCCAGATTTCAAGTGATGTCATATGATATTACAAGTCCATGGTAAATCCGTTTTACCAGATAAGGTTAAGCACAGCCGACATCAATCTACTTACAATGGATATTGCAACCATTCTAAATAGTTCTGATATTAAAAATTGAAAGTTGTGGGTTGCGCTCGAGTGAAAGCCCAAAAAGCACTAAAAGAATTAGCACGAGTTGAGAACTGATATAAAGAAGATTCACAGAACACACGTAAAATATGTTAAAAAAAGTTATTCTCTCATATATCTATGGTTGTAATCAAAATTATTCAACCCCCCCATTGCAAATCAGGTTTATTGAAAAAATGACAGACTTTCGGCCGTTTACAATGAACAAATCAAACAAAAGCAATTGAAATAGTTCGACACAACAAATTCTTCAAGTGATTTCACCAAATTCAAATGAAAATTCAACTTTTAATAAATTCTGCAGTCTCAAAATTATTCAACCTCCAATGGCAAGCATCTTTAGTACTTAGTAGATCACCCTTTTGCTGTTATGACCTGCTGCAATTGAGATACATAGCCAGAAACCAGCTTCTGGCAGCGTTCCTGAGTAATCTTAGTCCATTCCTCATGACCTAAGACTGACTGTGGACTTTAAAAAACTAAAATTGACTTCCAATGCTATGGTCCTGCTTACCGTTAAGTCGCTGAGGTCACGTGACATTTTCACCCAATAACCTTCCTGCAGTCTGCACATGGCTCAAGTCACATTTGGCACATGTGATCTCCCAGTTGGCAACCAGATTTGGCTGCTCATTAGTGGCAGTGCTAAAGTGGACTGGAGTCATTGTACAGTGCATGCGGCGGGATCTGAAATTCTGTCAGTCTCCACTTTGAGAGCTCAGGTGGGTCACTGTGTTAATTTAATTCTCAGTATCAGAGGATGATACATTATTTTTGTATTAATATCCAGTCTGTACAATGCTGCATTGGTCCTCCTTCACTGACTGAGCTGTCTGTGTGACTATTCCCCAGCTAGCTCTCAAAGAGCTTGTTTCCATTGAGCCATTAAAAATGGAGCCATAAGCTACTAAAGTTGCCGGCAGCTAAAAGTAATTTACGGCTCCATTGGAGTACCAGGATTCCATTGACTTACTTAGCAGATTGCGTGCAGTCACCCTTTTCGTGTAGGCCTAAGTTAGCGTTGTGTTAACGCTTCCATCTGATGCTGGATTTCTTGAAAATTAATAGGTTACTATAGTAACCCGACCTTACACTACACTCGATCACATATACGGCGCCGCATACAAGTGTGGCGCATATATATTTTCCCCGTCGCTCGCTGTTAAGATAAAATCAAACAACTAACACATGCTCAATATCTACCTTTCAACCGTAATAACTAATAAATGTATTAACCCCTAATCCACCAACCCCCATATCGCAAAGTATATATCAAAGTTATTAACCCCTAAACCTCAATCCCCCCATATCGCAACTAACATTAAAATGTATTAACCTCTAAACCACCATTCCCCCACAATGCAACTAACAATAAAATGTATTAACCTCTAAACCGCCATTCCCCCACAATGCAATCTACCTTTTTAAACTATTAACCCCTATTCCGCCATCCCCCACAACAGAAATAACTAATCTAATTTCTAAGCTCCCTAACCTAACACCCCCTAAATTTAAAACATAAAATAAAAATGTACTAACTTATAATTAAAAAAAAAAATCCTGGGGGCGGAGCCAGCAGCATTCAGGAGAGGTCGCAAGTTTTCAGAGCTCCGGAACATTTTTAGCTAAAAAGACCTAAAACTGGATTTTAATGCACAAATAGCTTCTCCCATTATTGGATTACCCATCTACAACCTTATCTAGTATCTGAAGGATTCTCATTCTACCTACTTATGCACTTATCGGGTGCTAGATATGGGGGACGTGCTCTGAAACTCTGAAGGTGGCAGCCATTTTACCTTCCTCGTGGGAGCACAGTTGCTATGGCTGACATCCACCTAATACTGGCCGAGATCAGAGGACTCAGCCTATCATCGGAAAAAATTCTTCCCAACTTTGACTGGTGCCGCTGACCCAAAAGCTGAATGTGGGCATGTGGCGGCGAGGTTCCCGACCCCGGCTGAGACAAACAGTACTGATGGGGATGCCTTGGGGCCCTGGCATCCCCCACACATTCCTAGATTAGTAGCAGCTGAGGTGGAGATATCTCATGGAGCTGAGGAGACCATCAATGAGGCTACAGCATCCGACAAAAATCAAACAGAAGAGGACTTCCCACAATTAGACCAGCTGGAAAGCAAGACAGAACATAGGTCTCTGGAGTCTTCAATGTCTTTTGATATTACTAGCACCGACTGTTACCCAGTCTTCCTCAGTGCTTCTGCAATGGATTTACAACCTCGAATAGCCCTGCAACAATTCTTTCCTATACGGAGACAATGCTACCTACTTCATTTCCTCTGCCATAACATCATTGAGGTACATGCTGAAAAGACATGCCTCTGGCTTGAGTCACAGAGGAGGAAGATGGGTATAGGATAGACGGGTCATACTATTTACTAAGCCAACTGACTTGGCAGCAAAACGGTAAATTCCTGGATGGACTCTTAAACCGGACAGCTTTTCTGGGGACCACTTCTAGATTTCATTTGGCCTCATTTTAGTGGAGCAGCTGGATTTTGTACTTCACGGTATCGCTGACTTTTGCAACAGGCTACCCAGGTTTTGTGTAACAAGTGCATTGGATTGCCAGCCTTTATAATGATGCGCCTACCAATATGGGACATTAGAGCATATGTGTGGACTGCTATACATATTATTGATCCAGGGAGTGACAACGTTCCCCCTTAAATACTAGGCCGGCTGAATGGGAGTCAAATCTCATCTAATTAAATTGCATTGAGCATACTGGAAACCGGCATGATATGACTATTATTACATTTTGATTCTGGGGTTTAGATAATCTTTCCTAGTTTTCAGGGTCTAAACATACTGCCATACCAGCTTAATGTACCACAATTCCCACCTCTTGGTCTTCCTCAAAGGTCATACACACAACTCTAGGGGGCTAAATGTTTACCTGCTAAAGGATTTGAATGCTTTATTTATTCCCCCCCTATAAGCATAAGTGGCTATAATGGTATTGGATGACCCGGAACTTTTACATACACTTATTAGAGGGAGCCAAGAATATAAAGTCAGTGCCGAGTCTCCCTATTTAGTTTTCCTTTTGGATAGATATCTTAGCGTTACTGTTTCAGTGCCGAGTCTCCCTATTTAGTTTTCCTTTTGGATAGATATCTTAGCGTTACTGTTTATGATTCCACTAACTAACTACTCTAGTAGTTTATTGTTGTCCCACTGTGTTGAACATTTATTGAAGGTTTTCATATATATTTGTGTATATTATTTGCCAGTCTTCTCAGGTGCTTGTTGTTACACCAGATTGCATACCTTTTTATTACTTTTCCCTCTGTGAAGTGTATTATCTGTCATTGTATTATAAATAACTGCTCCGTGGATGCACCCTACCCCAAGTCACAAGGCCCATGTTGGGTTTGGAAGTGGCCCTACAGAATCAAACGTGCTTTATAACTCAGAGGTTTTATTCCAACTTTTACAGCCTTAACTTACTCAAGCATTCGGTTATAATAATACTCCAGTAAAGCCACCCTTCGCATCAGATAGCCTTAAAATAGGCATTGGCTAGCTTGTCCTGTGGCTTATGCAAATTGAACATATGCTTTGTTTAGCAGGATCCACGCATGAAACATATGACTAACTGCCTTCTACTTTTATCCACACTATTGTTTAGTTCCACGGTTCTGATTGTTTGCCTATATGCTGTATTTTTCAAATTTTTATTTAAATATCTGGATGGAATAGCTCTGGCAATATTAATATTCTCCTTTAGTCCCAAGGCTGCTCAGGGAATTAGCCATTCTTATTGAGCTTATATATACATTTCTATTGGGGTGTGTGTCTACTGCATTTACTTCCTAGTTTAAGTGTTTTTTTGTGTAGGCTACAGGATAATGTGAGTATCTTACTGAGGAATAATACTACCTGAGGCAATTATCTCCGTCATGACTTGTATGCTGTAACTACCAGTTTCAAAGTTATAACTCTCATACCATTACTATATAATTATATTTATTTTTAGATATAGAAACTGTTGCATGGGTGAAGCATTTCTAGTTAATAATTCAGTAATTGGGCATTGGAATTGTGGGCCTATTCCTGAAAAGAAAAAATATGCTGAGTCTATACATATTTTGAATGTTCAACATGATATCCACCTCGCTCTGTTTAATGACATATAGGTTTGATCGAGCACAGCTGTATTATAACATTTCCCTTGATTATTTTTAACCGGGTGCTCCTAGCTATCTGTCTACACAATATTATTGCTTTTGCATGTTCTTAAGGGCTTGGATGTCTGCGGCCGGGATGTCTGGGCCATTTCACTCTTCCAGCTATAGTCATGTTAGGTGAAGGACATGATCTGGGAACATCATGACTAATGAGGGAATGCTAACAATTAACACTCACATGCTTGATTAGTCTCAAAGTTTAAATGTGATACAGTAAATATGTATACGTGTTTTGGACCCCTCATTCTAGATATATGTTATTGAGTACAGGGCCCATGACTTGAGGCTAAGGCCACTTTTAAATAGTGATGTGCAGCTTTGCTTAAATATTTGATATGTTCCTGGTGCAGGCTGGTCCTGCATGGTTGTCATTGGGTATGGCCTCCTTTCTCATTATATATGCCAAGTCTCTTAACTCAGATTTTTAGACTCTATAAAGCTAGATATAACGTCAACCAGCAAGAGCTAGTTTACTCTTGGCCCATGCACAATTAGCTTACCCACATAGTTATAACCCTTTACCCTATTACAGCTTGTTAACTTTAAGCCAGGACTCGTTAGCCTATCTTACATTTTTTGTTATAAATGCCTGATCCTCTGGTATACCTTGTTTCGTATATTCAAATTATCACCTCCTCCCCCCCACATTTATTTAATAATATGGCACCTAGTTTAGGTGAACTAAATATGCGGTTTTTCTTGCCTATACCGCACCCTAAATCCTTTTAATTAATGTAACACACTATATGGTTAACCTGTTGTTCTTTTTTTGTTTAAGCTTACCAAGATTATGCAACATTCTATATATTTCGAATAAGTATCCTATCCTAAATATTACATTAAAAGGTAAAAGAGGTTCTTCAGTTAGGACCCATAAGTGGCCCCTTCACATAAATGTTTGCCTGCTTTGTAATTTGCTTATTACACCTGTATGGCCCATGAGTGGCCGTTCCGATCTTATTGTGGGTATATTGTTTGCACAACATTTATTATTTGGTTTGAGAATGTAATTTGTCATTCACCTGTATTGTGTGTTTAACTGATGTGCTTGGTAACATATTCTCTAACACTTTATTTCACCTTATAATTTGTATTGACAATTACCTATTGTTTGATGTTAAAAGAACCTCAATAAAAAAATAAAAAATAAAAAAAAATAAAAAAATCCTAACATTACTTTAAAAATAAAACCTAAAATTTAAATTAAAATAAATCTAAAATGACAAAAAACAATTTAAGAGCATTCTCCTGATTACTTTGGTTTTGCAGCTTCTTGCCCTGTAATAAAGATGGCATCTACTGGTCTGCAGATCCTGGGCATGGCACTGGCAGTCATTGGGTGGCTTGGCACTATAATCACCTGTGCACTGCCCATGTGGAGAGAGTCACAGCCTTCATTGGAAACAACATTGTGGTGGCCAGGTAATCTGGGAGGGACTGTGGATGAATTGCATTGTACAGAGCACTGGGCAGATGCAGTGCAAAGTGGCGCAGTGAGTACCCCAACAAGAACTATGTTTAGGATAAATGATGTATGGACTACTCCTGTGGGGTGTTTTGCTCTTGTCAGCCGTAAAGGACCAGCCCAGGATTCAACCCAACTGCTAACGTGAAAAGTAAAAAACACACGCTAGCACACTGAGAAATATCCAGGACGTGACCCACTCAGGATTGAAGAAAGCAAATGTCCCTTTAAGCAGGTTAGCAAATAAACAGTGATTCCATCTTTGTAGATCTGGATAAAATAAATGACCCTTTAAGCAGATTAAACAGAGATTCCTTTAGCAGGTTTGGATAAAGCAAATGTCCCTTTAAGCAGGTTAGCAAATAAACAGTGATTCCCTCTTGTAGATCAGTATAAAACAAATGACCCTTCAAGCAGGTTAAACAGAGATTCTTTTTAGCAGGTTTGGAAAAAGCAAATGTCCCTTTAAGCAGGTTAGTAAACAAACAGAGATTCCTTTTGCAGGTTTGGATAAAGCAAATGTCCCTTTTAAGCAGGTTAGTAAACAAACTGAGATTCCTTTTAGCAGGTTTGGATAAAGCAAATATCCCTTTAAGCAGGTTAGAAAACAAACAGAGATTCCTTTTAGCAGGTTTGAATAAAGCAAATGTCCCTTTAAGCAGGTTAATGAACAAACAGAAAGGTCTTCCTCTTATTAGATTTAAATAAAGCAAATGTCCCTTTATGCAGATTAGCAAACAAACAGATATTCCTTTTAGCAGGTTTAAATAAAGCAAATGTCCTTTTATGCAGGTTAGCAAACAAACAGGTATTCCTTTTAGCAGGATTAAATAAAGCAAAAGTCCTTATATGCAGGTTAGCAAACAAACAGGTATTCCTTTTAGCAGGATTAAATAAAGCAAAAGTCCTTATATGCAGGTTAACAGACAAACAGATATTCCTTTTAGCAGGATTAAATAAAGCAAAAGTCCTTATATGCAGGTTAACAGACAAACAGATATTCCTTTTAGCAGATTTGTTTTAGCAATTATCCCCAAAAGCAGGTTGAGCAAACTGACAGAGAATATACAGGCAAGGCGATTCTGGCATAAACGAATTTACTCACTCAGCTCCGGTCCGGAAGGTAGGTAAGAGATAAAACAAACGGGCGCCAATTCAGATCTCCCGCCGAGATTTGAAGGCAGGGAGACTCTGACGTCAGGAGGAGAGTCAGATACCGCGTCACGTTGCTAGGCAACGTGACGTGATACAGAGGGGATCTGTGAGCCGCGGCGACACGGCAATGAGCGGATCCAATTCATGACAGCTCTCACCTGAACTCCGTACTCACTGTGTGTTTGTGGGGGAGGGGTCACCTGGGGAATCTCAGTGTTGGGATTATGTTGTCTTTTTATACCATGTTTTTAAAGTTGCTTAATAAAATATTGTTTTTATATGAAAAAAATAATCAAAAAAATTAAAGAACAAAATAAACCAAATTATCAAAAATAAAAAATTAAACCTAATCTATTATCCCTATAAAAATAAAAAGCCCCCCAAAATAAAAACACCCCCAATAGCCATTAAAAGGGCCTTTTGTAGGGCATTGCCATAAAGCAATCAGCTCTTTTACCTAAAAATACAAATTAACCCCTAACAGTAAATCCCCCCCACCCATTAAACCCCCCAAAATAAAAAAAAACTAAAACTAAATAAACCTAAGCTACCCATTGCCCCTAAAGGGGCATTTGTATGGGTAGTGCTTGTATGGGCATAATCTAAAAAAAAAAAAGAAAAAAAAAAAAAAGAAGCCTAATAAGTCCAACCCCGAAATAGGTTCCTGAAGTCCGGCAGAGAAGGTCTTCTTCCAGGCACTGAAGGTCTTCTTCCAGGCTGGACACCTTCAACCAGTGCAGATACCTCTTCTATCTTCATCCAGGGCAAAGGTGCCATGGAGCAGAGGTGTCCGCGGAGCAAGAACGCCCATACAAATGCTTAGGTTTTTTTAGTATCAGGTTTTTTTTCATTTTGGGGGGTTTTGGTGGGTTGGGGGGGATACTGTTAGGGGTGAATTTGTATTTTTGAGGTAAAAGAGCTGATTGCTTTAGGGTAAAAGGCACTTTTAAGGGCTATTGGTAGTTGAGTCTTAGATTAGGGGGTGTTTTTATTTTAGGGGGCTTTTTATTTTTTATAGGAGTATTAGATTAGGATTCTTTTTTTATTTTTGATAATTGGTTTATTTTTTTCTGTAATTTTAGACTTTTTTATTTTTTGTAATATTAGATTTATCTATTTTAAATTAATCTTAGTTTATTTTTTAAGTAATGTTAGAATATGTTTTTTTAATTGTAACAGTATTTTTTTATTGCGGTTAATTTATGGGTGCTAGGTTAGTGGGCTTAGGGATTAATGTAGGTTAGTTATTTGGGAGAAGGGCAGTGGTTAATAGTTTAATTAGGTTAAATGCATTGTGAGGGGATGGAGGATTAGGGGTAAATAGTTTAAATAGGTAGATTGCATGTGTGAAACGGCCAGAGAGCTTAACGGCCGAGAAACACGTTGTTTGCTCTTAAAATAAATGTTCTAGTTTTTATTCCAATACATCGGACTCTGCTGTGAGTGCTTTTAAGCTATTACCCCTCTTTTCACAAACATTGGTGTTTTTTCTAAGTCACACGGACTGTCTTTTGTTAAAACACTGTACCGCTTCACACACGTTGTGTGTTTGGAGATTCCCAACACCTGCTAAGCTGACTAATTGGGACTGCAGACGTATCTACAACACACACATTATGTGTGCAGAGGAATTCCTTTTTCCGCAGCTTTTGATTGGGACCACTGACGTACCTACAATAGACACATCCTGTGTGCAAAGAAATCATTTTTACTTCAGCATTCACGATACCTATCCGAGGTGGATCTTGTACAGGATAGATCCCTCAGCGTACTGACTGCTGTAAAAGGTCAGCCTGCCCATATGCACTACTTGTGAGTGCCAACTCTTTTGTGAGTACCTTTCCAATGTTACTGTCATTGTTTTTGTTCCTGATTCGCTAGTACGATATTGCACTATTAGGCGCTCTCTCTTTCCTGTCTCCATATTCCAGATTATCCGATTCACCACCGGTTTTGGAGAGAAGCAGCTTCTAACTTTTATGGATTGGTTCAGTGACCGTTTTATCTGATAACGTCTTCATAACGTTGACCAAACCGGCAACTATTTAACAGAACGGTCTGTGCAAGGAAACTTCACATTTTTATTGCGACATTCTTTTTGAACTGTTGTTATTACATTTATTTTCATTTTTTAGACACTTTTCTGAATTGCTTTTTATATTACATTTGCCATTTTGTTTCATTAACTTCTTTTTGTGCCCACATGGTTATATTTGTATCTATTTTACTGTAGAGAGAACCTATTATCACACACTTGTACAGACTAGATACGTTTTTAGCCAACACATTGTGGTCATTATATTGTATTCACTTGATATATTTTATTTTTATATTACCAGTGATATTAGGGCACTTATACAGTATTATTTGCACTTTCTGGTTTTATTACGATTTTTTTCTGTATACCATTACACTCTTGTATAGATTAGATACAGCTTCTGCCAACACCTAGTAATCTAATTATTTTATTCACCAGATATATTTCACATTTATTATACAAGCCACTCTAGTGCACTTACACAATACCATTAGCTTTTTCCGGTTCTATTAAATTTTTTTGTTGTACATCTTTCCGTTACCCACTCACACTGATCAAGTTTTAATTTTCTGATCACTGATCAAGTTTTAATTTTCTATTATAGCACACGCGCTCATCTTATACTAGTTGACCATCATCCTTTTAGCGCACCCTATTGTATGCTCCTTGCATACTATTTAACAGTTTAAATACGTACTTTGCGATGTGGGGGAATGGCGGTTTAGAGGTTAACACATTTTATTGTTAGTTGTGATGTAGGGGAATGGCGGTTTAGAGGTTAATACATTTTATTGTTAGTTGCAATGTGGGGGAATGGCAGTTTAGAGGTTAATAACTTTTATTCACCTAGATTACGAGTTATGCGCACTATAGGGAAATTAACTAATGCAACAAAAGTTGCGTTATTTAACCCCCTATAGTGCAGCCATTACAAGTTTTTCAAAACCCGGCTTGTGTGTGCGATATGGGATTTTTAAGCTCCATACCGCACCAAAAACAAGCTCTGTTTTGACGTGCTCGTGCACGCTTTCCCCATAGACATCAGTGGGGAGAGCGGATCAGAAAAAAGTCTAACACCTGCGATCGCTGAAAGAAAAGTTCCATAACGCAGCCCCACTGAAGTCTATGGTAAAAGAAAACTAACGGTTAAACCTAACACCCTAACATAAACCCTACGTCTAAACACCCCTAATCTGTCCCCCACCAACATCGCCGCCACCTACATAATGGTTTTAACCCCTAATCTGCCGCCCCCGATATCGCTGCCACCTAAATAAAGCTATTAACCCCTAATCTGCTGCTCCCGATATCGCCACCACTATACTAAAGTTAACCCCTATTCCCCTGCACCTCAACATTGCCCACACTATAATATATCTATTAACCCCTATTCTGCTGCTCCCCGACATCGCCACAGCTAAATAAAGCTATTAACCCCTAAACCTCTGGCCTCCCACATTACTACCACTAAATAAATCTATTAACCTCTAAACTGCCAGCCCCCGCATCGCAACAACCTAAATAAAACTATTAACCCCTACACCTACCCCTAAACCTAAACCTAAATCTAACCCTAACACCCCCTAACTTTAACATAATTACAATAGAGCTAAGTTAAAGTTACAATTATTAACTAAATAATACATATTTAAAACTAAATACATACTTGCCTATAAAATAAAACCTAAGCTAGCTACAATATAATTAATAGTTATATCATAGCTAGCTTAGGTTTTATTTTAATTTCACAACTATGTTTGTATTTATTTTAACTAGGTAGACTAGTTAGTAAATAGATATTAACTATTTACTAACTACAAAGTTAAAATAAATAAAAACGTAACTGTGAAATAAAACCTAACCTGCCCAAAACCTAAAATTACAAAAAATAAAAAACCTACCATTACAAAAAAAAAAAAAATGAAATAGCCCTATCAAAATAAAAAAGCCCACCCAAAATAAAAAACCCTAGCCTACAACAAACTACCAATAACCCCAAAGATATCAGCTCTTTTACCTGTAAAAAAAATACAAAGACCCCAACAGTAAAACCCACCACCCAAACAACCCCCTAAAATAAAAAAAACTAACTCTAAAAAAACCCTAAGCTACCCATTGTTCTGAAAAGGGTATTTGGATGGGCATTGCCCTTAAAAGGGCATTTAGCTCTTTTACATGCCCAAACCCTAAACTAAAAAAAAACACCCCAAAAAATTTTTAAAAATACCTATCACTAACCCCCGAAGATCCGCTTACAGTTTTGGAAGTCGTGTTTGAACGATCTTCATTCAAGCGGTGAGAAGTCTTCATCCAGGTGGCCTCTTCTATTTTGATCCCGGCGGCGCGGAGAGGGTCCATCCTGAAGACATCTGGCGCAGAGCATCCTCCTCATATGGTAGCCGCCATACACTAAATCTTCAATGCAAGGTACGCGATTCAAGATGACATCCCTTGCATTCCTATTAGCTGAAAAATTTGAATCAGCCAATAGGAATTAAAGCTCCTAAAATCATATTGGCTGTTCAAATCAGCCAATAGGATTTAAGCAGCTCTCATTCTATTGGCTGATTCAAATCGAGTTAGTTGCGATGTGGGGGGATGGCGGTTTAGTGGTTAATACATTTATTATAAGTTGCAATGTGGGGGGGTGGATAGAGGGGTTTTGACGTGTCGGGTTTATTTTTAAGAGGTGGGTTAGATTTCAATGGGAAAAAGGTCTCAAAAAGCTATTTTTTCCTATTTTACACCTAGTTGAGCTAGGTGTAATGTTTCTCAATGTATTGGCAGCCTCCAATAGTGTATTAATGGTTTGCACGGTCATTGGAAACCTGGTATTATTTAAAGATTAGCGGCTTCTGATACTTTCTATGGGAAATGAAAATGTTTTCGGCAGCCAGAGTCCCGTTACCGAAATTGAGTCATAACGGGCCAGAAGCAGTCGGTGAACAATATTATTTCTGACAGCATACACTCAACATTCATGCACACTGCACTACACATACAAACACCACACACACTACACAGACATACACATACTCACACACACACTCACCATACATGCACACTGCACTACACATACAAACACCACACACACACTACACAGACATACACATATTTACCATAAATACACACACAAAAACCCACACAAATGCTTAAACATGAACATCTGTTTTACCACGGCATGAAAAAAAATGTTTGAGTGCATAGGGCAGCACAAAACCTAAATAAGCCACTGCCTTACGTTCAGTAATATTCTTGGCTTTGCATGCTCCAACCGCCTTCTTCAAATCCCACCAGAGATTTTATATGGCGTTCAAGTCAGGTGACTGTGATGGCCACTGTACAATCTTCCAGGACTTCTTATGCAACCAAGCTTTGGTGGATTTTGAGGTATAATTGAAATCATTGCCCTGTTTTTCTCAACCTGCCTTCTCAGAAATCTGGTTGCAGATGTTAATAGCTTCCTTTTACTGTCCTGTCCAGGTAGTGTAACCACCGTTCCTTTAACTTTTAACTTGCGAACTATGCTTCCAACGGTATATCTAGGAACATTAAGTGCCTTCGCTATCTTTTGTATCCTATTCCTTGTTTGTAAAGGGCCGATGATCTAGTCTCTTAAAGGTCCAGTCACCACAGTAGATTTGCATAATCAACAAATGCAAGATAGCAAGACTATGCAATATCACTTAGTTTGAACTTCAAATGAATAGTAGATTTTTTTCTGACAATTTTAAAAGTTATGTCTATTTTCACTCTCCCTGTACCATGTGACAGCCATCAGCCAATCACAAATGCATACACATACCATGTGACAGCCATTGGTCAATCACAAATGCCTATATGCTTATTCTGTGACTTCTTGCACATGCTCAGTAGGAGCTGGTGACTCAAAAAGTTTAAATATAAAAAGACTGTTCACTTTTTTAATGGCAGTAAATTGGAAAGTTGTTCAAAATTGCATGCTCTATCTAAATAATCAAAGTTTAATTTTGACTTGAGTGTCCCTTTATTTTGACTTAGCCATATTTCTAACTTACAGTCAAATGTGACACTCAACAAATCCTAGCATATTCAGGTATTTCATGTGTTCTAGCTCAAGCATACCTGGTGCAACTAAGTTAGCCCTTGATTAGTTGCATCAGGTGTGTTTGATACAACACCTGTTTTGCATATGTGTGCTGTTGTGAGGTATTGTATTTTAGGGGGGGTTGAATAATTTTGAGACTGCAGAATTCATTAAAAGTTGCATTTTCAGTTAAATTTGGAGAAAACACTTGAATAATTAATCGTGTTGAGCAATTTCAATTGCTTTTGTTTGATTTGTTTATTTTAAACAGCTGAAAGTCTGTACATTTTATAATAGACCTGATTTGCAATGGGGGTTGAATAATTTTGATTACAACTGTACTTTTTAATAAAAAATATAATCTTTATATAGAAAAAAGGGTTAAAAGGAATAAGGTATCTGTCAAGGTGTTTGACTGGAAAGGGCTCCAATGACTCACCCATGGTTCTGCCTGTCCTGTTGTCGATCTACCCACTCTACACCTGTTGACCACAGCCCAATAGTCCCCCTTACTTCCCTATTAATATTCTTATGTAGTTGATATATGATTGAAACTTTTTTTTTTACATACTTACACTTCTCCTTCATACATGCCCCTGAAAAATTACATGACATGATTAATGCACTAATGTTAAATTATATGTGCTTATATAAGTGTTTTTGTCAGACTGTCTACTGGTATGGCTGAAGTAAAATGGGTAGTAGAAGTATATTGTAAGAAACCATGTGATAGATGAGATTAGAAGCATATTGTCACTATTTTGCCATTTAGGGGTCAATTTATCAAGCTCCGTACGGAGCTTGATGCCCCGTGTTTCACCTACTTACACTTCTCCTTCATACATGCCCCTAAAAAATTACATGACATGATTAATGCACTGCGTATGCTGTCAGCATTTATCGATGGGCAGCGGACATGATATGCTACTTCGTATCATGTCCGCTCACACATTGTTAAATATGACCCTTAGTCTAAACCTTACACACATTTGAGAATGAATGACTAATGAAATGAAGTAATTGTGTAAGGGTATAAAAGACCAGTGTTGTCATGTGGTTATCAGATGTGCTTAATTTGTAATTAGTGAATACATTGGACAGCCTTATTCTTATAATGGAATTGTTTGCTCCTGTTAATTACAACTACAGGGGATATCTAAATAGCTTGGCCTTGGCTTTCTGGCAGTAGAAATCTGGCTCTAAGAGTATAACTCTTATTAGAAAATGTAGAGATACTAGCAAGTTCCAAAACAGAACAACTACAAATGATTATTTTTTGTAATTTGTTTTCAGCTAATATAGTAGAATCGACCTATTTAGAATTAGAGTATTTTGAGTCTAGACAGTTATGCCATTACATTTTTATGTATTTATTTTACAATGGTTAATGCATATCTGGACTGGATAAAACTGATTCATTATTTATTTTCTCAAATGCATGTCTCTAATAATTTGTTTATCCATGCATTAAATTCAATGAAAGTGCATGTAACAGCATACTATTGGTTAGTTCCAAGAAGGTACTTTTAAAGGGTAATTTTCCTGTATAAAACATATGTGATTTATGCAAATGGGTACTCAAGGAAAAGCATTTTAATGTGGATAGAATGTAATTAGCTTTCAAGTTACTATGCAATAAAATTGTGTATTTTGATTTAAGACATCAACACAGTATGACCCTGCTGTAAGGTTATCCAGAATATATTCAGAAATATATAGGGTTAGATTACGAGCAGAGCATTATTTATAAATCTAACTCTTCTAGAAGTAAGTTCCTTGCATATGAAAAATCACTCACAGGTCTTAACACTTGCAAAAGTAGTATTTTCAGCTTTAATTTATAAAATGTACACATATATTAGGTCAAGTTGACAATTGGGTCTTAATTTATGACCTTTTTCAAGACCAATGTCACATATTTGTTTACCAACGGCATTTTAACATTTCTTACATAATTATACATATTCCCACTTCAATTTCTGCATATTTAAGACATCATGTCAAGTAGCACCACTCTCTGTATGATATCACACCATCTTTATGATCACACAAGTGAATCAAACCTACATATACCATATCTAAACACAAATAAACTATGAAAACCCCCTTAGTCTGTTTCAAATATATGTAAGCCCCAACACACAATTTGTCTGCTATTCGGCAATATGAACCTTATTTCATCCTCATGGTGGAGTGTAGACTGTTGTTATGCTATAAACATGGCCATTATATATTCCAGTCCTCACACTATCTAACTGCATCATTGTCTAAGCACCACATGGAACATCTCATCTACGTCATTATACATCTCCATGCACCAATTAGTCATGTGCTAGGTGACACTATATCCTGCTTGTATACCACAGGCCGAGTACTGTTGTTAGGACACAAGTCTGTAAATGCTGATATACACATATAAATACATAAATACATATGTACTTGTATGTATTTTTGCAGTACTTATATAATAGATAATAATAGATAGACAATCCCTTTATTACCCATTCCCCAGTTTTGCATAACCAACACTGTTATATTAATATACTTTTTTACCTCTGTGATTACCTTGTATCTAAGCATCTTCTGACAGCCCCCTGATCACATGACTTTTTATTTATTATCTTTTGACTTGCATTTAGTACTGTGTTGTGCTAACTCTTAAATAACTCCCCGGGCGTTAACACAATGTTATCTATATGGCCCACATGAACTATCAGTCTCCTGTTGTGAAAAGCAAATAAAAAAGAATGTGATAAGATGCTGTCTGTAGTGGCTTAGAAACAGGCAGACATTTAGAGGTTTTAATGTTATAAAGTATATTAATATATCAATGTTGGTTGTGCAAAGCTGAGGAATGGGTAGTAAAGGCATTATCTATCCTTTCAATCAATAACAATTTTAGTGTAGACTGTTCCTTTAAACTTGTAATATGAGCGGTAACCCGAACACACGCAAACACCCGCAATAAACCCCTTTTCACTTGCATGTAACTGTTGGGGCTCAACTCATAATCTGGTTCTATATACATTCTTAAATCAATAATTTGTATTGAGGTTGTTAGAACATAACAGCTTAAAACAATATAAGACAGTAATGCAAAATAAGATGAACATGATATGTAGCTTAGAAAAATGATAACAAAATGTTGAGGTACAAATGCCTGTGGTATACAGTATGAATAATAACATCTTAGATTACTATGTTGGAACCTCTTTTTTGTCCTTTATACATTCCTCTTAAGCAACAACGGGTTACTCTTGAACCCAGGGAAAACAGAAACATTCATGGAGGAATAGCAGTGATATATACGGTCTCTTGGACCATGATAAAATAGTGAGTAGGTAGGAAGCAAATGAACAATAAATAAATAACATCTAGATACAAAATATTAAATGGAGTGGTAACTTGTAGATAGGCCTAAAGACATTCCTGTAACATATATACTTCTAGTTGATGGACCTCATAGTTAATAATAACATACTAAAAATACTCTTGGGACATCCAGGTATAATAAAGAAAATTATTATTTGTTAATATATATACTATACTTAAGAGGTGAGTACGTGTACCCAGTACAGATTGCCTTGGATATTGCCAATTACCTAGTATATGCACCTATTTGCTAATAATATAAATTGGGACTGTATTCCTAAATGTTAAAAACACTAGCGTATTCAGGGTATCTTTTATGGGCCATTATATGGGTGACAGTGAAGAAGACATATGACCAGATGTGTGTGTGTATAAGGGTTCTTATGTTGCAAATCTGCCTAGACCCTCCAAATAGTGTTCCATCTTATTTAAGTGTCTTGTCAGACTGTCTACAGGTATGGCTGAAGTAAAATGGGAAATATATTTTAAGAAGCCATGTGATAGATTAGATTAGAAGCATATTCTCACTTATAGACTATGTTGCCATTTAGGGGCCTATTTATCAATGTGCGAGCAGACATGATACGATGTAGCATATCATGTCCGCCGCACATCGATAAATGCTGACAGCATACGGTGTCGGCAGTTATCATTACACAAGCAGTTCTTGTGAACTGCTTGTGCAATGCTGCCCCCTGCAGATTTGCTGCTAATCGGTGTCAATCAATCCGATCGTATTTGATCGGGTTGATTTCTGTCTGTGGCTTCAGAGCAGGCAGACAAGCTATGGAGCAGTGGTCTTTAGACCGCTTCTTCATAACTACTGTTTCCAGCAAGCCTGAAGGATCGCGCAGAAACAGGGGCGTCAAGCTCCATTCGGAGCTTGATAATTCTGCCGCTTAGTCTAAACCTTATACACATTTGAGAATGAATAACTAATGACATGAAGTAATTGTGTAAGACTATAAAAGACCCGAGTTGTCATGTGATTATCAGATGTGCTTAATTTCTAACTAGTGCATAAATTCTACAGCTTTATTCTTATGATGGAATTGTTTGCTTCCTTAGCTTAAATTACAACTACAGGGGATATCTGAATAGCTTGGCTTTGGGTTTCTGGCAGTAGAAATCTGGCTCTAAGAATATAACGCTTATTAGAAAATGTAGAGCTACTAGCAAGTTCCAAAATAGAACAACTAGAAATTATTATTTTGTTGAATTTTGTTTTCAGCTAATATAGTAGAATTTACCTATTTAGAATTAGAGTATTTTGAGTCTAGACAGATTTTAGTCTGAGCAAATGAGAACATAAACGTAATGTATAGGCAATAATGCCATTATATTTTTATGTATATTTTACAATGGTTAATGCATATCTGGACATAATAAAAACTGATTAATTATTTATTTTCTCAAATGCATGTCTCTAATAATTTGTTTATCCCTGCATTAAATTCAACGAATGTGCAAATAGCAGCGTACTATTGGTTAGTTCCAAGAAGGTACTTTTAAAGGCTAATTTTCCTGTATAAAACATATGTGATTTATACAAAGGGGTACTCAAGAAAAAAGCCTTTTTATGTGGTTAGAATGTAGTTAGCTTTCAAATTACTATGCAATAAAATGGTGTATTTTGATTTATTGCATCAACACAGTATGACCCTGCTGTAAAGTTATCCTGAAATATATTCAGAAATATATAGGGGCGGGCTAGATTTACGATCGGAGCACTATTTATAGCTCTAACTCCTCTAGAAGTAAGTTCCTTGCATATGAAGAAGCACTTACAGGTCTTAAAGGGCCAGGAAACCCACAAAAAATGTTATTTAATTCTGCACATAGTGCAGAATTATATAACATCTGCTTAGCGCCAACTTTCTACCTAAAAGGATTTCAGAGAAATTTTCCTGCGAAAATTACTTTTACAGAGCGCCGCTCCAGGCTCTACTGAGCGGGTCTGTTTTTATTCCTGAGTGCATCGGGCACGCTTTCTAGTCATAACAGGCCCGATCGCACCATTAAACTAAATGTAGCTCGCTCCCGCTCTGCTCTGGTAGCCGGATCGAGCTACATTGAGTTTAATTAATCAATCCCATTGTGTCAAGTATCACAACTCTCTACATGATATTACACCATCTTTATGATTACACAAGTGAATCAAACCTACAAATACCATATCTAAACACACCTAAACTATGAAAACCCCCTTAGTGTGTTTCAAATTTTCAAATATATGTAAGCCCCAACACACAATTTGTATGCTATTCCTCAATATTTACCTTACTTCATCCTCATGCTGGAGTGTAGTCCTGTTGTTATGCTATAAACAGGGCTCTTATATGTTGCGGTCATCACACTATTAAATTGTGTCATTGTCTTTGCGCCACATGACATATCTCATCTACATCATTATTAGGTGTCTTAATGCACCAATTAGTCATGTGTATGGCTGACTTTACTTGTTGCTAGGTGACCGGGTGCTATATCGCGCTTTTATATCACAGGCTTAGTACTGTTGCTAGTCTGTAAATGCATATATACACATAGAAATATATATAAATACATATGTACACACACACGCACACACACACACACACATATACAGTGGGGCAAAAAAAGTATTTAGTCAGCCACCAATTGTGCAAGTTCTCCCACTTAAGAAGATGAGAGAGGCCTGTAATTTTCATCATAGGTATACCTCAACTATGAGAGACAAAATGTGGAAACAAATCCAGACAATCTCATTGTCTGATTTGGAAAGAATATATTTGCATATAATGATGGAAAATAAGTATTTGGTCACCTACAAACAAGCAAGATTTCTGGCTCTCACAGACCTGTGTCTTCTTCTTTAAGATGCTCATCTGTCCTCCACTCATTACCTGTATTAATGGCACCTGTTTGAACTTGTTATCAGTATAAAAGACACCTGTCCACAACCTCAAACAGTCACACTCAAAACTCCACTATGGTGAAGACCAAAGAGCTGTCAAAGGACATCAGAAACAAAATTGTAGACTTGCACCAGGCTGGGAAGACTGAATCTGCAATAGGCAAGCAGCTTGGTGTGAAGAAATCAACTGTGGGAGCAATAATTAGAAAATGGAAAAATACAAGACCACTGATAATCTCCCTTGATCTGGGGCTCCATGCAAGATCTCACCCTGTGTGGTCAAAATGATCACAAGAACGGTGATCAAACATCCCAGAACCACACGGGGGGACCTAGTGAATGACCTACAGAGAGCTGGGACCAACGTAACAAAGGCTACCATCAGTAACACACTACGCCGCCAGGGACTCAGATCCTGCAGTGCCAGACGTGTCCCCCTGCTTAAGCCAGTACATGTCCGGGCCCGTCTGAAGTATGCTAGAGAGCATTTGGATGATCCAGAAGTGGATTGGGAGAATGTCATATGGTCAGATGAAACCAAAGTAGAACTGTTTGGTAGAAACACAACTCGTCGTGTTTGGAGGAGAGAGAATGCTGAGTTGTAACTAAAGAACACCATACCTACTGTGAAGCATGGGGGTGGCAACATCATGCTTTGGGGCTGTTTCTCTGCAAAGGGAACAGGACGACTGTTCCATGTACATGAAAGAATGAATGGGGCCATGTATCATTCGATTTTGAGTGAAAACCTCCTTCCATCAGCAAGGGCATTGAAGATGAAACGTGGCTGGGTCTTTCAGCATGACAATGATCCCAAACACACCGCCCGGGCAATGAAGGAGTGGCTTCGTAAGAAGCATTTCAAGGTCCTGGAGTGGCCTAGCCAGTCTCCAGATCTCAACCCCATAGAAAACCTTTGGAGGGAGTTGAAAGTCCGTGTTGCCCAGCAACAGCCCCAAAACATCACTGCTCTAGAGGAGATCTGCATGCAGGAATGAGCCAACATACCAGCAACAGTGTGTGACAACCTTGTGAAGACTTACAGAAAACGTTTTGACCTCTGTTATTGCCAACAAAGGATATATAACAAAGTATTATGATGAACTTTTGATATTGACCAAATACTTATTTTCCACCATAATTTGCAAATAAAATAAATTCTTTCCAAATCAGACAATGTGATTGTCTGGATTTGTTTCCACATTTTGTCTCTCATAGTTGAGGTATACCTATGATGAAAATTACAGGCCTCTCTCATCTTCTTAAGTGGGAGAACACAATTGGTGGCTGACTAAATACTTTTTTGCCCCACTGTATATATATATATATATATATATATATATATATACATTTACATGTTTAGACAGTATATATGTATGTCTATGTTATGGTGTTATTATGAGTGTAACTGTACTCTGTCATGTATTTTTGATGTGCTTTGTGACTCTTTTTTTGATTCACGAATCAGTTAACCAGAGTTCTGAGAACTCGTTAATCAATTGCACTCAAGCAATTGCATTTACTTTAAACTTGTAATATGAGTGGTAACCCCGACACACGCAAACATCAGCAATAAACCCCTTTTTGCTTGCGTGTAACTGTTAGTGCTCAACTCATAATTTGGACCTATATACATTTTAAAAGCATAGTATTGTGTAGGGATATGCATTTGTAAGGTCTGAATGCGGAAGAAGTCAGCTGTTCATGGGATTTGGTTCTTTCTTGTAAGAGTTTAACATACTAGCATCTGGATTTGCACATATTCACATAGCCTAGTGTGTTGAACTTTCACAAGAATAAATGCAGCTCCGGAAAGAGCCAAATGCCTTGAGCAGTTGCCTACTTCTGCATTCAGATCCTCATGAAGGATCTGAATGCACTCCCCAAGTATTGAGATTATTCTCTACCACCCTGTTGACATGGGTGCCACCATGATGTAGTCTATCTTTCACTACATTTAATCCTCATAAATCAACCCCCCCTTTTTACCCTCCTTAAGTGGATTTTGGGCAAATGGTAAAACACGTGTTTCTTTATTAACATCATCAGTTTTTCACTCAGGGATAAAGAAGATGCCGGTCCCACGATGGATGAAGATGAAGCCGTCTGGATGAAGATCGTTCAAGTGGGACTTCAGCAACTGTGAGTACCTAAAGAGGGGTTAAAGTTATGTTTTTTTAAGTTTTTTGGAGTGTTTTTTTTTTTAGACTAGGGGTTGGGCATTTCTTAAAAGAGCTGAATGCCCTTTTAAGGGCAGGAACAAGAGCTGAATGCCCTTTTAAGGGCAATGGATAGATTAGGTTTTGATATACTAGCACTCTTGTCAAATAAAAGTTTACTTAGATTGTTGTGCATATATATACAAAAACAATCATACTGTGCACAGTGTACATAGAAATAATAATACAATAAATTGGGTCGGATATTAATAACCAACCTAATTATGCACCCTTAAAGGAGGACACTAACTTAATAAACAACAGATGCTGGCAATAAGCTCAAAACAATATACTGAACATATATCATATAATAACAGCTGATACTTATTGTAATGTCCAGCAATGAACGAGTTAATGGATCGCAATCCTCAAAGTTCTGTGAATAAAACACAAAGCATCCAATGGAGGAAAGAAAATAATTTGTAATCCAAACAGTGGCCGATGCCGTAGCACACGTGTTGCTGCAATTGCCTTCAATAAACTTTCTCAGCGTCCGCTGACTTATAAGTAAATGGTGGAAGTGATCCAGGAAGGAGCTCAACCTCTACGCGGCCACACACCAGGGAATCCCGGTGCTAACCTAACGCGGAGGGATACCGTGTCAATGTCCCAACACACCTCCTTCTACACTCTCACACGCCGATGTCTCCTTTGGCATAAAGCGATCCTCCTGCTGTGGTTGTTAAGTAGCGTGCCTCCTAACACTCAGATACAAACTGAGTTCGCCGACGTATGTTTCACCAGATAATTGGCTTCTTCCGGGCTTTATTTCTTGTGTATTTTCTTAATTTGACATTTACTACCTTAGCACCGATATGATTATATATCCTAAGTCATAAATTTTTTATAGACCTGAGCAAAGTGATTAGTTTAATATAAGATTAGGTTTTTTACATAGTTTTTTTTTTATCTTGTGGGTTTGGGGGGTGAGGTTAGTGGGTCTTTGTATTTTTTTTTTTAAAAAGAGCTGATTTCTTTGGGGCAATTGGGGTGGTCAGAGGTTTAGGGGTTAATAACTTTATTTAGTAGCGATGTTGGGGAGCGGCGGAATAGGGGTTAATAACTTTAATATAGTGGTGGCTATGTTGGGGTGCGGCAGAATAGGGGTTAATAACTTTAGTATGGTGGCAACGATGTCAGGGAGCGGTAGAATAGGGGTTAATACATTTTATTAGTGGCGGCGATGTCGGGAGCAGCAGATTAGGGTTAATAAATTTAGTGTTTGCGATGCGGGAGGGCCTCGGTTTAGGGGTTAATAGGTAGTTTATGGGTGTTTAGTGTACTTTGTAACACTTTATTTATGAGTTTTATGTAACAGTTTTGTTGCGCAAAACTCATAACTACTGCTCTCAGATGGCGGTACGGAACTTGTCATTATAGGGTGTAACGCAAGTTTTTTAGCCTCACCACTAAACTCGTAATGGCAGCGCTATGGAAGTCCCATGCAAAAATGTCATTTTTTGGAATACGGGACTGACGTTGCGTTACAGGTTAAAAGGCTTGCGGTACAGCTATACCGACAAGACTTGTAATGGCTGCAGTGCTGTTTTAATGCTGAAATTACAATTTTGTCAGCATTAAAACAGGAACACACAACTTGTAATCTACCTGAAAGTAAATTAAAGGGATACTAAACCCAATTTTTTTCTTTAATGATTCAGATAGAGCATGCAGTTGTAAGCAACTTTCTAATTTACTCCTATTATCAATTTTTCTTCGTTCTCTTGCTATCTTCATTTAAAAAGCAGGAATGTAAAGCTTAGGAGCCGGCCGTTTTAGGTTCAGCACCCTGGATACCGCTTGCTTATTGGTGGCTACATTTCTTAAACACATATACATATGGAAACTAGATAAGTGATGTGTATCCTTAGGATCCGAATGCGGATGTATGCACTATTTAGCTGCAGGATTGATTCTTGTGCATACTTGTATTGGAAATATCTGTCCCTTCCACTATCCAACAGTGCTGAGTATAGGTTTAATTAATATAGACCATACATTGATATATACATCTAAAATAGTGTCTGTGACTATTTCAGAGTGCAAGATAATAGAATTATTTCAAATCATCTTGGGCTACGGTCAAACAAGTTGAAAAGTTTAGTTGTGCACTTTATCAACACTCTTTAGGGCCGATTTACTAAATGTTGGTCGGACATGATCCGCTGTAGCACAAGCATTTTTAGTGAAATGCTTGTGCAATGCCGCCCCCCTGCAGATGCTAGCAGGGGATGTCAATCATCCCGATTGTATCTGATACGGATGATAGCTGTCCGCCGCTTCAGAGTTGATGGATGAGTTAAGGAGCAGCGGTCTTAAGAAGGCTGCTTTTTAAAGGGACATAATACTCATATGCTAAATCACTTGAAACTGATGCAGTGTAACTGTAAAAAGCTGACAGGAAAATCTCACCTGAGCATCTCTATGTAAAAAAGGAAGATATTTTACCTCACAATTTCCTCAGCTCAGCAGAGTAAGTTCTGTGTAAAAAGTTATACTCAGCTGCTACCCAGCTGCAGGTAAAAAAAAAATAAAAAAATGAAGAAATCTACAGCAGCCCATCAGCAGTGCTGAGGTCATGAACTCTTTTACTGTGATCGCATAAGATTTAACTTAATTCTCATGAGATTTCATTGTAAACTTCCTTACACTGAATAGGCAAATAAGATTAGTGTGCATGAATGCTCGCTCCTTCCGCTGTCCCCGGACAGACATAGGCCTAGATTTGGAGTTCGGCGGTAGCCGTCAAAACCAGCGTTAGAGGCTCCTAACGCTGGTTTTGGCCGCCCGCTGGTATTTGGAGTCAGTGATTAAAGGGTCTGACGCTCACTTTTCAGCCGCGACTTTTCCATACCGCAGATCCCCTTACGTCAATTGCGTATCCTATCTTTTCAATGGGATCTTCCTAACGCCGGTATTTAGAGTCGTTTCTGAAGTGAGCGTTAGAGCTCTAACGACAAAATTCCAGCCGCCTGAAAATAGCAGGAGTTAAGAGCTTTCTGGCTAACGCCGGTTCATAAAGCTCTTAACTACTGTACCCTAAAGTACACTAACACCCATAAACTACCTATGTACCCCTAAACCGAGCTCCCCCCACATCGCCGCCACTCGATTAAAATTTTTAACCCCTAATCTGCCGACCGCCACCTACGTTATACTTATGTACCCCTAATCTGCTGCCCCTAACCCCGCCGACCCCTATATTATATTTATTAACCCCTAACCTGCCCCCCACAACATCGCCGCCAGCTACTTAAAATAATTAACCCCTAATCTTCCGACCGCAAATCGCCGCCACCTACGTTATCCCTATGTACCCCTAATCTGCTGCCCTAACATCGCCGACCCCTATATTATATTTATTAACCCCTAATCTGCCCCCCTCAACGTCGCCGACACCTGCCTACACTTATTAACCCCTAATCTGCCGAGCGGACCTGAGTGCTGCTATAATAAAGTTATGAACCCCTAACCCGCCTCACTAAGCCTATCATAAATAGTATTAACCCCTAATCTGCCCTCCCTAACATCGCCGACACCTAACTTCAATTATTAACCCCTAATCTGCCGACCGGAGCTCACCGCTATTCTAATAAATTGATTAACCCCTAAAGCTAAGTCTAACCCTAACACTAACACCCCCCTAAGTTAAATATATTTTTTATCTAACGAAATAAATTAACTCTTATTAAATAAATGATTCCTATTTAAAGCTAAATACTTACCTGTAAAATAAATCCTAATATAGCTACAATATAAATAATAATTATATTGTAGCTATTTTAGGATTAATATTTATTTTACAGGCAACTTTGTAATTATTTTAACCAGGTACAATAGCTATTAAATAGTTAAGAACTATTTAATAGTTACCTAGTTAAAATAATTACAAAATTACCTGTAAAATAAATCCTAACCTAAGATATAATTAAACCTAACACTACCCTATCAATAAAATAATTAAATAAACTACCTACAATTACCTACAATTAACCTAACACTACACTATCAATAAATTAATTAAACACAATTCCTACAAATAAATACAATTAAATAAACTAGCTAAAGTACAAAAAAATAAAAAAGAACTAAGTTACAGAAAATAAAAAAATATTTACAAACATAAGAAAAATATTACAACAATTTTAAACTAATTACACCTACTCTAAGCCCCCTAATAAAATAACAAAGCCCCCCAAAATAAAAAATTCCCTACCCTATTCTAAATTAAAAAAGTTACAAGCTCTTTTACCTTACCAGCCCTGAACAGGGCCCTTTGCGGGGCATGCCCCAAGAATTTCAGCTCTTTTGCCTGTAAAAGAATAAATACAATACCCCCCCCCAACATTACAACCCACCACCCACATACCCCTAATCTAACCCAAACCCCCCTTAAATAAACCTAACACTAAGCCCCTGAAGATCTTCCTACCTTGTCTTCACCATCCAGGTATCACCGATCCGTCCTGAAGAGCTCCTCCGATGTCCTGATCCAAGCCCAAGCGGGGGGCTGAAGAGGTCCATGATCCGGTCAAAGTCTTCATCCAAGCGGGCAGAAGAGAATCTTCCATCCGATTGAAGTCATCATCCAGGCGGCATCTTCTATGGTCTTCCATCCGGAGCGAAGCGGCAGGATCCAGAAGACCTCCAGCGCGGAACATCCATCCGGACCGACGACTGAACGACGAATGACTGTTCCTTTAAGGGCCAATCAGATTGAGCTCGCATTCTATTGGCTGATCGGAACAGCCAATAGAATGCGAGCTCAATCTGATTGGCTGATTGGATCAGCCAATCGGATTGAACTTGATTCTGATTGGCTGATTCCATCAGCCATGATTGGCTCACCCATGTGCATTGCTATTTCTTCAACAAAGTATATCTAAAAAATGAAGCAAATTAGATAATAGAAGTAACTTTGAATGTTTTTTTAAAATTGTATTCTCTACCTGAATTGTGAAAGAAAAAATTTGGGTATAGTGTCCCTTTAACTCCTGATTCCGGCGAGGCATAAGGCTCACGCAGAATAAGCAGCATTGACTGCTTAGTAAATCGACCACTTTGTCTGTTCAATTTGATCTGTCCATTTGTTGCCAAAATAAAGTGCAAATACTATGGTCGGGAGACTTGTGATCAACAAGTCCATTGTTTTACAAGCATTGTATTGTTGATTTTCCTGCTATCTGTTCAGATCCGAACTGAACTATTCCCAATATGTAAACGTTATCTCTTGGCTTGTGATCACTCAGAACTAGTAAAAAACAGACCAGGATACAAAATAACAGAATCTATGCTTACCTGATAAATTACTTTCTCTTGCAGTGTATCCAGTCCACGGATTAATCCTTACTTGTGGGATATTCTCATTCCCTACAGGAAGTGGCAAAGAGAGCACACAGCAGAGCTGTAGATATAGCTCCCCCTCTGGCTCCACCCCCCCAGTCATTCGACCGATGGTTAGGAGAAAAATGAGAAACCATAGGGTGCAGTGGTGACTGTAGTTTAAACAAGAAATTTTAACCTGACTTAATTGCCAAGGCGGGCCGTGGACTGGATACACCGCAAGAGAAAGTAATTTATCAGGTAAGCATAAATTCTGTTTTCTCTTGGAAGGTGTATCCAGTCCACGGATTCATCCTTACTTGTGGGATACCAATACCAAAGCTTTAGGACACGGATGAAGGGAGGGAACAAGACAGGTAACCTAAACGGAAGGCACCACTGCTTGCAAAACCTTTCTCCCAAAAATAGCCTCCGAAGAAGCAAAAGTATTGAATTTGTAAAATTTGGCAAAAGTATGCAGTGAAGACCAAGTCGCTGCCTTACAAATCTGTTCAACAGAAGCCTCATTCTTGAAAGCCCATGTGGAAGCCACAGCTCTGGTAGAATGAGCGGTAATTCGTTCAGGAGGCTGCTGTCCAGCAGTCTCATAAGCCAATCGGATAATGCTTTTCAGCCAGAAGGAAAGAGAGGTAGCAGTTGCTTTTTGACCTCTCCTCTTACCACAATAGACAACAAACAAGGATGATGTTTGTCTGAAATCTTTAGTTGCTTTTAAATAGAATTTCAAAGCACGAACCACATCAAGATTGTGTAATAGTCGTTCCTTCTTAGAAGCTGGATTAGGACACAGAGAAGGAACAATGATTTCCTGGTTAATATTCTTATTAGAAACCACTTTAGGAAGAAAACCAGGTTTGGTACGCAAAACTACCTTATCTGCATGGAACACCAGATAGGGTGAATTACACTGCAAAGCAGACAATTCTGAAACTCTTCGAGCAGAAGATATAGCTACCAAAAACAAAACTTTCCAAGATAATAACTTAATATCTATGGAATGTAAAGGTTCAAACGGAACCCCTTGAAGAACTGAAAGAACTAAATTTAGACTCCATGGAGGAGCCACAGGTTTATATAGACAGGCTTCATTCTGACTAAAGCCTGTGCAAACGCTTGAACATCTGGTACTTCTGCCAGACGCTTGTGTAACAGGATAGACAGAGCAGATATCTGTCCCTTTAAGGAACTAGCTGACAAACCTTTCTCCAATCCTTCTTGGAGAAAAGACAATATCCTTGGAATCCTAATCTTACTCCACGAGTAACCCTTGGATTCACACCAACAAAGATATTTCCACCATATCTTATGGTAAATTTTCCTGGTGACAGGCTTTCTAGCCTGGATCAGAGTATCTATAACTGATTCAGAGAACCCATGCTTAGATAGAATTAAGCCTTCAATCTCCAGGCAGTCAGTTGCAGAGAAACTAGATTTGGATGCTTGAATGGACCCTGTATTAGAAGATCCTGCCTCGATGGCAATGTCCATGGTGGAACAGATGACATGTCCACTAGGTCTGCATACCAAGTCCTGCGTGGCAACGCAGGCGCTATCAGAATTACCGAAGCCTTCTCCTGTTTGATTCTGGCTAACAGCCAAGGGAGAAGGGGAAATGGTGGAAAGACATAAGCCAGATTGAAGGACCAAGGCGCTACTAGAGCATCTATAAATGCCGCCTTGGGGTCCCTCGACCTGGATCCGTAAAGAGGAAGTTTGGTGTTCTGACGGGACGCCATCAGATCCAACTCTGGAATGCCCCATAGCTGGGTCAGCTGAGCAAAAACCTCCGGGTGGAGTTCCCACTCCCCCAGGTGAAAAGTCTGACGACTTAGAAAATCCGCCTCCCAGTTGTCTACTCCTGGGATGTGAATTGCAGATAGATGGCAGGAGTGATCCTTCGCCCACCTGATAATTTTGGTTACTTCCTTCATCGCTAGGGAACTCTTTGTTCCTCCCTGATGATTGATGTACGCTACAATCGTTGTCCGACTGAAATCTGATGAATTTGGCCGCCGCTAGTTGAAGCCATGTCTGGAGCGTGTTGAATATCGCTCTCAGTTCCAAAATGTTTATCGGGAGAAGAGACTCTTCCCGAGACCATAGGCCCTGAGCTTTCAGGGAGTCCCAGGCCGCGCCCCAGCATAACAGACTGGCGTCGGTCGTTACAATGATCCACTCCGGTCTGCGGAAGCACATTCCCTGAGACAGGTGATCCTGAGACAACCACCAGAGAAGAGAATCTCTGGTTTTCTGGTCCAGTTGTATTTGAGGAGACAAATCTGCATAATCCCCATTCCACTGTTTGAGCATGCACAGTTGCAGTGGTCTGAGATGTATTCGGGCAAAAGGGACTACGTCCATTGCCGCAACCATTAATCCGATTACCTCCATGCACTGAGCTACAGAAGGCCGAGGAATGGAATGAAGAACTTGGCAAGTAGTTAAAAGCTTTAACTTTCTGACCTCCGTCAGAAAAATTTTCATTTCTACCGAGTCTATTAGTGTTCCCACGAAGGGAACCCTTGTGAGTGGGGACAGAGAACTTTTTTTGACTTTCACCTTCCACCCGTGAGACCTTAGAAAGGCCAGAACAATCTCTGTATGAGCCTTGGCTCTGTGAAAAGATGACGCCTTTATTAAGACATCGTCTAGATAAGGTGCTACTGCAATGCCCCGCGGTCTTAGTACCGCTAGAAGGGACCCTAGCACCTTTGTGAAAATTCTGGGAGCGGTGGCCAACCCGAAGGGAAGGGCCACGAACTGGTAATGCTTGTCCAGAAAGGCGAACCTTAAGAACTGATGGTGATCTTTGTGGATAGGAATATGAAGGTATGCATCCTTTAGATCCACGGTAGTCATATATTGACCTTCCTGGAACATCGGTAAGATTGTCCGAATGGTCTCCATTTTGAATGATGGAACTCTGAGGAATTTGTTTAGAATTTTTAGATCCAGGATTGGTCTGAAAGTTCCTTCCTTTTTGGGAACCACAAACAGGTTTGAATAAAATCCCAGTCCTTGTTCTGTAGATCTTCTACACAGCGTAAGAACGCCTCTTTCTTTGTCTGGTCTGTAGACACACGAGAAATGTGGAACCTTCCCCTCGGAGGGGGAGTCCTTGAATTCTAGAAGATATCCCTGAGCAACGATCTCTAATGCCCAGGGATCTGGAACATCTCTTTCCCAAGCCTGAGCAAAGATAGAGAGTCTGCCCCCTACTAGATCCGGTCCCAGATTGGGGGCTACCCCTTCATGCTGTTTTAGTAGCAGCCGCAGGCTTTTTGGCCTGCTTACCTTTGTTCCAGCCATGCAAAGGTTTCCAGGTTGCTTTGGGCTGTGAATCGTTACCCTCTTGCTTTGCGGTTGCAGAGGTTGAAGCAAGACCGCTCCTGAAGTTGCAAAAGGCGCGAAAATTAGCCTTGTTTTTGGCCTTAAAAGGTCTATCTTGCGGGAGCGCATGGCCCTTTCCCCCAGTGATATCTGAAATAATCTCTTTCAACTCGGGGCCGAAAAGGGTCTTTCCCTTGAAAGGAATATTTAGTAATTTTGTTTTGGACGACACGTCGGCCAACCATGATTTGAGCCAAAGCGCTCTGCGCGCCATGATGGCAAAACCAGAATTTTTCGCCGCTAACTTAGCTAATTGCAAAGCGGCATCTGTGATAAAAGAATTAGCCAGTTTTAGAGCATTCATTCTATCCATGACTTCGTCATAAGAAGTCTCCCTCTGGAGCGACTCCTCCAGCGCCTCAAACCAAAAAGCTGCTGCAGTAGTTACAGGAATAATGCAGGCAATAAGTTGGAGAAGGAAACCTTGTTGAACAAATATTTTCTTTAGTAAACCTTCTAATTTTTTATCCATAGGATCTTTGAAAACACAACTGTCTTCAATTGGTATGGTTGTGCGCTTGGCTAGTGTTGAAACTGTCCCCTCTACCTTAGGGATCGTCTGCCACGCGTCCCGCCTGGGATCAGTTATGGGGAACATTTTCTTAAAGATAGGGGGGGGACAAAAGGTACACCTGGTCTCTCCCACTCCCTAGTCACAATATCTGCCACCCTCTTCGGGATCGGAAACGCATCAGTGTATACAGGGACTTCTAGATATTTGTCCATTTTACACAATTTCTCTGAGACCACCATGGGGTCGCAATCATCCAGCGTGGCTAATACCTCCTTAAGCAGCACGCAGAGGTGTTCCAGCTTAAATTTAAACACTAAGGAATCTGATTCTGCCCGCTGAGAAACCTTTCCTGTGTCAGAAATTTCTCCCTCGGACAGCACATCCCACACGGCAACTTCAGAGTGTTGTGAGGGTACAACAGATAAACCCTCCAAAGCTTCTGATTGCTCATACTTTGTTCTTAAAACTGAGCTATCACGCTTTTTAGGAAAAACTGGCAGTTTGGATAGAAATGCCGCAAGGGAATTATCCATGACTGCTGCTAATTGTTGCAATGTAATAGGGGCCAATGCACTAGAGGTACTAGGCATCGCTTGCGCGGGCGTAACTGGTGTCGACACATGGGGAGAGGAAGGTGGGCTATCCTTGTTACCTTCTGTCAAAGAATCATCTTGGGCTACATTTTTAAGTGACACAACATGATCTTTAAAATGCATAGATACATTAGCACACTTAAAACACAAATGTAAAGGGGGTTCCACCATGGCTACTAAACACATAGAGCAACGTCTATCTGTAGGCTCAGACATGTTAAACAGACTTAGACAGCACTCAAATACTGAAATATACAATTTGAGAAAAAACGGTACTGTGCCTTTAAATAATAAAAAGCGCACACTTTTTTACTAAATCTTAAAAAATTAACCAATCTTTCTGAAATTTTTACCACACAATCTTAATGCTCTGGAATGATTGCACAGCGAATTTCAAGTCAATTAACCCCTTAATGCCCAAACCGGAGCAACCTAAAGCTGACAACCGGTTAGCAAACTACAGCACCGTGCCACATCAATCTGCTGTGGCCCTACCTGCCCCTGGGGATTAGTTTGATGGAAAATAAGCCTCTATGAAGTCCTTAAGTAGTCTTTGGACCCTCCACGTGAAGCTGCATGAAGCTGTCTGCAATATCAACTGTGCAACTGAGGCACGAAATTTAGGCCCCCTCCCTCTCTACTCCGGAGTTGGGGCCTTCAAAACCCTAAATAGGTGTCTAAAAATATGCCATGTGGAACAAAAAAACCCATAAAACACTCCAAAAGTAATAAAAACTTGTATAATGATTATATTTTCACTATAAAATAATCGATTGCCCTTTATCAGTGTCCACCAGTCTTTGAGCCCTGTTAATTAAGCCTTCCTTCCATACTGAGTCTCAGAATATGGCTTACCTTCCCCACATGGGGATTCTTGTCAGTCTTCTAGCATTACTAAGTCTTGACTAGAAAAAGATGACTGAACATACCTTATAGCAGTTAAGCCTGCAAACTGTTCCCCCCGACTGAAGTTTTCTGGTACTCCTCAGTCCTGTGTGGGAACAGCAGTGGATTTTAGTTACAACATGCTAAAATAATTTTTCATCACTTTCTGCCAGAGAGTAAATAGTACAAACCGGCACTATTTAAAAATAACAAACTTTTGATTGAAGATATAAAAACTACAAATCTAACACCACATTCACTTTACCCTCCCATGGAGATGATACTTGTTAGAGCGGCAAAGAGAATGACTGGGGGGGTGGAGCCAGAGGGGGAGCTATATGGACAGCTCTGTTGTGTGCTCTCTTTGCCACTTCCTGTAGGGAATGAGAATATCCCACAAGTAAGGATGAATCCATGGACTGGATACACCTTGCAAGAGAAAAAGCTGATAAATGGGATAAAGAAATTGGAATACCCCATTTATATATATATATATATATATATATATATATATATATACACACACATGTATGTAAGTGTCTATAGATCGATAGATAGATGATAGATAGATAGATAGATAGATAAGTTAGCGTGCCTCTTGTAATCTAGTTCTGGTACATTATGTTTGAGATTATCTTGGACCATTTTGCTGTATATATTTTTACATTTTTTGGAAAATAAAGCATGAAGTTTTCATATGTACTTCAGTGAACATTTTTTACTTTGGAGTATTCATAGAGAGTTTATGGGTGACTCTCAAGTTTAAGTGTAAGGTGGCAAACACTACTGAGCATTTGTGCCTGGTGAGTCATATACGGGGACAGACTCAAAGGAGGAAGGGAAAAAGGAAGTACCAGAAATCTTGCCTGTGGGGTGCATAGAGCACATACACAGAAGCAGATGCTGAAGCATTTGAGAGGTAAAGGTAAAGTTTGTTTCCTGAATGTGGAGTGTATGCTGTAAATGAGCTACTTATAAGAAAGTTTATTTGCACACAAAGGCAATGAACGATAATTTCTGTTACTTTAAGTGTTAAGATTGCAAAGTTTGAAAAAAAGGTGCGCTATAAACAGCTAAACCGTAAAGGTATGATTAATCTAATAAAATGCATTAATATGCCATTAAAAAAAATAAAAATAATACACATTAGTTATCACATAAAACAATCCCGCCAGTGGTTAAAACAGACAAATCATCATAACATTACTCTCAAAAAAGGACATGCATATTTAAGAATCAGAGTCCTACTTGATAGTTCAATATTAGGGTCAGTATCCTTAATATTAAAAGAACTGAGTATTTAGCAGAGTGGGCGTGCAAAAATCCCTAATGTTAAATCAAGAGATCTAGTAGCCATTCACGGATGACATATTGACACATAAAACCACTACCTTCTTTGTTCGGTCACCCAGTATACCTCACCACTCTTCGTTTGTTACATTGTTATTGCACTCATACGCTGGTATTGTTACGTTGTGGTAGCACTCATGCGTTGGTATCCTTAGCTCGATTGTCTTGCTGTCCTTCCCGCATTTCGGTTAGGGTAATCCTTCCGCTTACTTTAATTGCGGTCACGTGAGTGTTTTCCTCCAATCAGGTGTGGAGTTTTACGCGTATATTTCAAACACACTCAGAGTCAATCCGTTTCTTTACAGCTGTTACAGCAGAGCGCTCTGCTTTTCCTTGGTAGATACTCGTCTACACGTTTCAGCCCTAGATAGGCCTTTATCAAAGACGTACCTCTTTCCAAGTAGATTGTCTTTTTATACTGGTCTCATTAGTTGCCTTCAATGTTCACAAGCCCCTCCTCTTAAAGGGATTATTTGTGTGTTCATCTTAAAGGGATTGTCACTACCACCACTATTTTATGTCAATTGTTTTTAATCAGTCCTTTAAACTTTTTGACCCTTAATTTATTTTAATACTTTTTTTTATATATCTTAATATATGAGTCCTTCATAGCATAACTTGGATTTTTCAAAAATATGTAATTTTCAAAGCAGCAATTTATAAAAAAAACATTTATAAAAAACATATGTACAGATATTTGCACTGTGCTATTTAAACTTATCAGGGCTTATCAGGGGACTTATATAAAAGGTACCTATCCATCATGTTAATTTATATATTCCCTTCACTATAAATATTCCATTACAAGAAATATCATAACTAGGTGAGCGGAAACAATAGTCTAAGTACTCGGGTAACCCCAGATATAAGAACCTGTTCTATTTAAGTCAGGTGCAAGGCATCAGAATGGAGATCGCTACAACTTTATCACTCAATTTAGGATCACCCCATTATAAAACTAATTAAGGATTAGGTGTTTAAATATGACAAATAGGAGTCCCTTAACTTATTTTGACATATAATCTAATTTGGAAATTGGAATTTAGGTCCAATTCTGCATTAAGACCTTCCGGAGTTAGAGTGCCCATCTCAAATATTAAATTGGCCACATGGTACAATAATTTTCTTTCATCGTCATCTCTTCGGGTCCTCTCCAGTCTTTTTTGACTAATTTGACACCCCAGTATTTTAAATCTTTGGAATTTTTATCATGGTGTTACTTAAAATGTTTTGATAATAGATGACCATCAAACCCCTTTTTTATGTTATATTGGTGCTCCCTAATCCTGTCTCTTAATTAGATTATATGTATTAACCCCTAATTCGCCAACCCCCACATTGCAAAGTACATAATAAATTGATTAACCCCTAATCCGCCATTCACCCACATCGCAATCTACCTAATACCTAATATAGGGATTAACCCCTAATCTGCCATTCACCCACAATGCAAATAACATAATTACAATATTAACCCCTAAACCACCAACCCCCCACAACAACAATTACCTAATTACACTATTAAACCCTAAACCACCAACCCTTGACAACGCTAACTGCCTAATAATACCATAAACCCCTTACCCAACAACGCCCCACAACGCTTAGAATTAATCTAATCACTAAGCTTCCAAACCTAACACTCCGTAAATTAAGCCCAATTACATAAAATAAAAAAAAATATCTTCTTAAAAAATTAATTAAAAAGTACCAAAATAAAAAATTCTTAAAGGACCAGTAAATACAGTAGATTTGCTTAATCAACAAATACATAGGCCCCAAGTTATCAAGGTTTGTCGGACCTGATCCGACAGTGTGGATCAGGTCTGACAGACCTCGCTGAATACGGAGAGCAATACGCTTACCGTATTCAGCATTGCACCAGAAGCTCACAAGAGCTGCTGGTGCAACGCCGCCACCTGCAGACTCGTGGCCAATAGGCCGCCAGCAGGGAGGTGTCAATCAACCCGATCGTACTCGATCGGGTTGATTTCCGGCAATGTCTGTCCGCCTGCTCAGAGCAGGCGGACAGGTTATGGAGCAGCGGTCTTTGTGACCGCTGCTTTATAACTGCTGTTTCTGGTGAGTCTGAAGACTCGCCAGAAACAGGGGCCATCAAGCTCCTTACGGAGCTTGATAACTAGAGGCCATAATAACAAGACAATGCAATAGCACTTAGGCCTCTATTTAACAAAGGTCTTGCGGACCTGATATGACAGTGCAGATCAGGTCCGCAAGACCTCGCTGAATGCGGAGAGCAATACGATCTCCGTATTCAGCATTGCACCAGCAGCTCACAAGAGCTGCTGGTGCAACGCCGCCCCCTGCAGATTTACGGCCAATAGGCCGCCAGCAGGGAGGTGTCAATCAACCTGATCGTACTCGATCGGGTTGATTTCTGGCGATGTCTGTCCGCCTGCTCAGAGCAGGCGGACAGGGTTATGGAGCAGCGGTCTTTTTGACTGCTGCTTCATAACTGCTGTTTCTGGCGAGTCTGAAGACTCGCCAGAAACACGGGCCGTCAAGCTCCTTTCGGAGCTTGAATGATAGGCCCCATAGTCTGAACTTCAAATGAGTAGTAGATTTTTTTCTGACAAATTTTAAAGTTATGTCTATTTCCACTCCCACTGTACCATGTGACACCCATCGGCCAAATGCATATACATATATTCCATGAATTCTTGCACATGCTCAGTAGGAGCTGCTGACTCAAAAAGTGTAAATATAAAAAGACTGTGCACATTTTGTTAATGGAAGTAATTTGGAAAGTTGTTTAACATTGCATGTTCTATCTGAATAATTAAACTTTAATTTGACCTAAATGTCCCTTTAAAAATTTAAATTAAAAAAATCTAATATTACAAAAAAAAATCTAAAATTACAAAAAAAAAATATAAACTAAATTATCCAAAATAAAAAAATGTAAACCTAATCTAATACCCCTATAAAAATAAAAAATCCACCACAAAATAAAAACACACCCTAATCTAAGAATAAACTACCAATAGCCCTTAAAAGGGCCTTTTGTACGGCTTGCTCTACAGCAATCAGCTCTTTTACTGTTAAAAATTATCCCCAACACACCCAACTCAAACCTAACACTAAAAAAACCTAAACTACCCATTGTCCCATAAGAGGCATTTGTATGAGCATTGCCCTTAAAATGGCAATCAGCTCTTTTGCTGCCCATTAAAATAAAAATGCCCTAATCTAAGAAAAAAAAACATCCAACCTCCCCCAAAAAAACCCCTAACTCTTACCCCAAAAAAAAGGTCCTCACCACTTCTGAAGGCCGGCGGTGAAGGTCTTCCTCAAGGCGGCTCAATCTTCATCCAGTTCTTTCTTCATCCGGCCACAGAGGATCCTCCTCATGCGATTATCACCGCACACTGAAGATTGAATGCAAGGTACTCGTTTTATATTGCTGTATCTTGCATTCCTATTGGCTGACATGTTTAAATCAGCCAATAGGATGAGAGCTACTGAAATCCTATTGGCTGATTTAAGATAATAAAAGGGTACCTTGCATTCAATCTTCAGTGTGCGGCGACGATCACATGAAGAGGATTCTCCACGCTGGATGTCTCCACGGCCGCTGGTCCTGCTTCGCAGTTGCCGGTCCTGCTCCGTGCTACCTTCACTCCAGATGAAGATAGAGAGTTAGGGTTTTTTTTTTTTTTGGGTGGGTTATTTTTTTAGATTAGGGATTTTTTATTTTAATAGGCAGCAAAAAGCTTATTGCCCTTTTAAGGGCAATGCCCATACAAATGCCCTTTTAATGGCAATGGGTAGCTTAGGTTTTTTTTAGAGTTAGGTTTTTTATTTTTGGGGGGGTGGGTGGGAAGTTTTAATTTTAGGGGGTAATTTTTCATTTTTAACAGTAAAAGAGCTGTTTGCTTTAGGGCAATGCCCTACAAAAGGCCCTTTTAAGGGCTCTTGATAGTTTAGTATTAGATAGGGGGTGTCGGGGTTACTTTTTTGTTTTTATATGGGTATTAGATTAACATAACATAGTAACATAGTAGATAAAGTTGAAAAAAGACTGAAGTCTATCGAGTTCAACCTATACAAATCTAAAATAAATACTTACAAAAAGCTCCAGTTAAGCTTAAATAACCCCACTAAAAAGGTGACCCATTTAATACTAGCAATCATATCCATGAATTTTGTAGACAATGTATCCAGACTATTTTTAAATGTATCTAGGGTATTGGCATTCACTACCTCCTTTGGTAATGAGTTCCACAATTTTATTGCTCTTACGGTGAAAAACCGTTTCCGTTGCAGGAGATTAAATCTCCTTTCCTCCAACCTTAAATTGTGACCTCTTGTCAGAAACAATTTTCTTGGAATAAACAGAGCTTCTGCCATCTCTGTATATGGGCCTTGAATATATTTATTTTATATATATATATATGTATATATATATATATATATATATATATATATATATATATATATATATATATATATATATATATATATATATATATATATATATATATAATAAAATATATTTATTATTAGGTTTACATTTTTATATTTTGAATAAATTCGTAAAAAAAATTCTGTAATCTTAGATTTTTTTATTTTAATTTAATCTTAGTTTTTTTAATGTAATGTTAGTTTTTTTTATTTTAATATTAAGTTAGGATTTTTTTATTTTGGAACTTTTTAATGAATTTATTAGTAAGATAGTCTTTTTTTTTTTGTAATTGGGGTTAAAGGGACAGTAAACTTAAAAAATAATGTTATATAATGCTGCACATAGTGCAGCATTATATAACATTATCTTAGCGGCAGGTAGCAAAAAAAAAAAAAGCATTGCAAGATATTTTATATTAAACCTGGATTTAGAGCTGCTAAATCCAGGTTTAATATAAAATATTTTGCAATGCTTTTTTTTTTTGCTACCTGCCGCTAAGATAATGTTATATAATGCTGCATTATTTTTTAAGTTTACTGTCCCTTTAAGTTAGGGGGTGTTAGGTTAGGAGGCTTAGTGATTAGATTAATACTTTGCATTGTGGGGGGATGGTGGTTTAGGGGTTAATTACGTAGATTGCTTTGTGGGGGGTTGGCGGTTTAGGGGTTAATAACTGCATTAGGTAGTTTGCGATATGGCGGGTTGGCGGATTAGGGGTTAATACTTTTGTTAGTAGTTGCGATGTGGGGGATGGTGGTTCAGAGGTTAATACATTTTATTATTAGTTGTGATGTGGGGGGATGGCGGTTATAGGGGTTTTGACGTTTTGGGTTTGTTTTTGGGAGGCGGGTTAGATTTTTACGGGCAATACAACATTTTTATGCCGTAAGTGTATTTCCTCACATTTCTGAACATCACCAGTTTATCCAACTTACGGCAGTATATGATCTGCAGTCATCGTATATGTGATTCACCCGATGTGGGAGGTGAATTTACGGCGGCTCGGGTTTCAGCAGTTGCGCTGAAACCTACGCCACATATGTAATCTCCCCCCTGAGTTGCATCCAGGTGGTTTATGAAAATGGCAGGGTGGTAAGATCCCTTGCCCCCCCAAGAGGAACCTCACTCTACAATAATTGACTGCCCTCCGGGCAGGCTTAACACCTACTTCTTAATAAAAAAACAGAATAATCAAGAAAGGTTATTAGCCTGGTGCTTGTGTGTGTATATGCCAGTGCATATGTCAATATATATGTGTGTGTATATGTCCGTGTATATGTCAATATATGTGTGTGTGTAAACAGTAAATGTCAGTGTATGCATGAGTATATGACATGATAAAATCAGTCTCTGAATGCAGAGCTTACACAAGAAACATTTTAAATTAGACATTTTAAGTTAACAGTGTGGTTAGGATAATGATTATGGGTTATCTACATCATGGGGCTGATTTAACAAATGTCGGACAGATATGATCTGTTGTCGGCATTTAACATTGCACAAGCATTTCCAGCCGCTAGCAGGGGGTGTCAATCATCCTGATCATATCTGATCGGGATGATTTCTGTCCGTCACCTCAGAGGTGGTGGACGAGTTAAGAAGCAGCGGTCTTAAGACCGCTGCCTCTTAACTTTAGTTTTTCGACAGACCAGAAGGCTCGTGCGGAATAATCAGCATCTGCTGCTTAATACATAAACCCCTAAGGGTTAGATTGTTATACTTTCTCATATTCTTTATACATACATTTACCACTCACTCTCATAAGCTGCCTCAGACACTATCACAGACTGTAACTATTCATTCACAAAGGTGCGTTTATGAGTACATGAGTGTGACAGTGTGTGTTATTTACACATATGTGACAGTGTACTGCAGGAACTAATCTGTAAACAGACCCAATCTTCCTGTGTGTAATGGTGCAGTGTAACTCTCTGAGGTGGCATAAAATTTACAAAGGTGTAGTGTAACTTTCTGCTCCATGATCATCTGTCCTTTCATGTCCTTTCACTCTCCTCTGCAAGTTTTATGTCACTTAAGTTATGGCCAAAAGCAGTAAAATATGGCTTAAGGTCGCTGGTTTTAGTGCAAATAGCCATTCAACATCTTCAACATAATTTTACATGACATCTAGGGTATATATACCGGCTGGGAGTGGGAGACTGAAAAGTCCAGATCAGCCCGGCCAGTCACTAGCAGACCCCCAGAAAGTGCATGGTGGATGATTACTTCTTAATTAGGTTTTTTAAAGCACCAAAGAAACAAGCAACTCACACATGTAGTAATATAGCAGTAAACTGGCTCAGAATACCTGTTGAAGAGGGTGGAATCTCTCACTCTTTCCCTCCTACCTGCCTATCTCTATCATAGAGCACTAAGAGGAAGGGACATCACTTGCTCCTAGAGCTCTATGGTAGAGATAGCCACGCAGGAGGGAAAGACCTAGAGATTCCATTCTCGTCATCCACCACGCAATTCCTCCATCGCTCAAGGAGAGGACATGCTTGGAGCCTGGGTCAGTTTCACTTTGCAAATTAGGCGCCCTCACAGCCAGCTAATTTGTTTGATTCAGCGGGGGGTAGGCACAAGGGGGGGCAAGGAATAACCTAAGGGGGGCACTTGTCCCCTGTAGCGACACCTATGCTTACCAGATGTGTTCAGCTAGCTCCCAGTAATGCATCGCTGCTCTGGAGCATACTTTTATTTTAGTTGTTGAGCATACAGTTATATGCAAGCAGTAGGGCAATAATAGAATACTCTAACACATTACAGTATTTTTTATGCATCCCTTGTAAACTTGAATGAGCATTTGTGAACATGAATTCAGTAATGTAGGCTTTCGCGAAAGAGTTTGAACTTAGCATGAGTGGAGGAGCGGTGTATCCCCTGTAAAAACCTGTTCATGAAGACGCAATCTCATTTAAGGGTCTCCTAGAAAGATACAAAGCAACAAGTCAGCAAGGTTACAATTTACAATTTAAAAAATATAAAATTCTACTAAAAATATTTTAAGTGTTTTGCATAGAAACTCGTAGTCACCACGTTGTTTACAGTCCAAGCCAAAATTGAAATGGGCCCTTAACAAACAATTAAAAAATTTTTTGGTTTAAAACAATCCTTTCTAAAGTGACCATATAGCAATAGAAAAAGAAACTCCACATATCCAATAGCAGACACCAAGGGGCCTATCTATCAAGCTCCGAAAGGAGCTTGACGGTCCGTGTTTCTGGCGAGTCTTCAGACTCGCCAGAAACAGCAGTTATGAAGCAGCGGTCACACAGACTCTGAGCAGGCGGACAGACATCGCGGGAAATCAACCTGATCGAGTACAATCGGGTTGATTGATACCCCCTGCTGGGGGCCGATTGGCCGCGAGTCTGCAGGGGGCGGTGTTGCACCAGCAGCTCTTGTGAGCTGCTGGTGCAATGCTGAATATGGAGAGCGTATTGCTCTCTGTTTTTAGCGAGGTCTGGCGGACCTGATCCGCACTGTCGGATCAGGTCCGCCAGACTTTGATAAATAAGGGCCCATGTATCTAGAAGATCCCTCTTAAATGAGTTTCAGGGTTTCCACAATGGGGTCCCTATTTTTAGATTCTCCACTGAAACCTCTTTGCCCTTAGTGCTTCCACTATTGAGCTTACCATGCTACTCCAATGCAGGCAACATGTCATTGTCTCCATTTATGTAAAGGAAAGAAGAGCCTCCACTGAGTTCCTGAGTAGCTCTCAGTGATGGGCTTCAAGAAGGGAGTTATGCTTTTGTAGTAATGTAGTAATGTCGCCCTCTATAATAGAGGTCTGTATTGATACTGACTTTAAATGTATGCAGCAATAAAATGTGGCAGTGTTCTTTCACTGCATAACCATCTAATAAAGAAAAGGTAGGATCAGGGTTACACTGCTCAAGGTTAAAAGCCTGTGACTATGCCCAATTTTCCTGCTTGTTTTTACTTCAAATTGTTTCAGGAAGTATTAATAAAATAACAAATTAAAATGCATCAATTCATGAAACTAGATTAGACAGGAGTTTTACTATATTCTTAACTTTTTGGATCAGTCTTTGTCTTTAGAGAAACTGTCTATCAATATACCTACTCACTGGAAGTCGCTCCCTTTTATACAATTGCAGGCACAAATCATTGGACAGCTACCGCTAGTGTTAGATATGTACATATTCTTTTTCAACAATGGATACCAAGAAACAAAGTACATTTGAAAATAGAAATTAATTTAAAAGTGTCTTAAAATTACATGTTCTATCTGAATAATACAAGTTCAATTTTGGCTTTCCAATGCCTCTTCACTATGATGATTCATTGCTTAGACAATCATAAAATACTCTGCTGTCTTGTAGAGGCTCTAACTTACATTCTACTAAAGACATATTGATGTGGTTTATCCATTAAAGGGACAGTCTAAATCAAATATTCTTTATTACCTATAAGCAGACTAGTACTCTAGTGACAAATAGTGTCACTATAGTACTTATAAGAGGCACCTAGGAGTAACAAACAGGAACTGGTAAAAGAATTAGATATGTTAGTCTATAAATGGCTATAGGCAATAATATACAATATAGTATCTATGATATACAAACAATCAGTCCAGTATGGGATGGCATAAGAAGGGAATGTCCTTAATATCCGTGATGTGAAGTCCCAGAAGAGATATTTTCAGATAGAAGGGCCGCTCCTCTAGGGTGTCACGCCACGACACAAGTGAAAAGAATCTAGACAAATCAGAATAGAGGGCGCCACATGGTGCAGATCAGATGGTAAATGATATAGCAAGCAAAGAGGACATAAGAATCCTACTCACGAGATGTAAAGCACAGATGTGCAAAACCAGCAATCCGGAACCACTCGTCGTCCGGTAGACCAATGGATGTTGTCACAAGGACGGATCCTCGTCTCACCAGGGAGAGTCCAGGGATGCCTTAAGCAGGAGTCAGTCAGCAGTGAAGGAATCCAACGGTGACCAGTCCCACACCTCAAGCAGCTGGAAAGGTGACTAAGACAGCTCCAAAAGAGGTCAACAATTCAAAGGATAAGAAGGTCGGCAGCAAGTGAGGAGATGAATAAATCTTAAAATTTTAAAATTTTATTAAAATAGTAAAAACAAAAGCAACGCGTTTCTCAGTGTAACACACTGTTTCATCAGCCTGATGTAAAACTTTATTGCACCATTGTCTGTTTGTTTTTGTTTACAGGTTAGGAACTCTCTCTATGGTTCACCTGTAATTTTTCTACCGATACAAGTCTTTTTCCTGCTATTTTCCCACTGATACAAGTTTTTACTATCACTTGCTTTTATTTAGATACACGTTTTACATTGTATGCCCTTTCCTACTTCGTTTTATCACGATTTTATCCACAACGATTTTTGTCACTATATTTGTTGAACACTTTTTTAAGGACTTTGGATACCCACTACTATTTGGATTCATTTCACAGGTTGAGGATTTGACTTTCATCGAGGACATTTTGTTTTCAATTTTGGATTTATAAGACTCATTAGACACATTTTTTGATCACTTTTTTGATCACTTTTTTGAACATTGTTTTACAAACTCTTTTCTGTTCCATATCGATTCACTAGGTTTATGATACATCACATGTTATTACCACCTGTTTTAACACTTGTTTTTAATACTTGTTGATAAATTGTGTATCTCCACTCATATTGCTCATCACTGCAAGATTGTTTGTTTAGATCTGTGTAATATTTCAGTCAGACTCATCTTTTGTTTTTAAACCATACTATATACGTATCATGGATCCATGTTACTTTTTAATGTAATATTTATTCATTGTTGTATTAAATTTTAGACTGCAGTCACTATTTTTATAAATTTTTTACACTTTATATAAATTGCATTCTTGCACTTTACAGCACACATCCTATTTAGCTTTAAGCGCTCCCTTCTATATCTTAAAAACAAGTTTACGTTGATGCATGTGCAAGTAGGGAAATGTATTCAGAACAAAGTCGCTCATGATTGGAGAAACTTAACATACCAAAATATACACACAATAGGTGGGTGAAGCTTGGCAGCCATTTTTGGCTCCTAACAAACTATCACCTAGATTACGAGTTTTGCACTCTACCAGGTCCATAAAGAACGCAAAAAAATGAGGGGTATAGCACTTTCCATAGCGCTGCCATTACGAGTTACTGAAAAACCTCCTTGTGCTGTGCATTACAGTGCGTTAAGCTCCATACCACACAAAAGTCAAGGACTGAGTTTACATGCTCATGCACGCTTCCCCCCATAGACATAAATGGGGAGAGAGTGTTAGACAAAAACTAACACCTGCAATCGTGGAATGGAGATCGCAGTAACGCAACCCCATTGATGTCTATGGGGAAAGAAAGTTACGTTTAAACCTAACACCGTAACATAAACCCCTAGGGGCCGAATTATCAAGCTCCGAATGGAGCTTGGTGCCCCTGTTTCCGCACGAGCCTTCAGGCTCCCCGGAACCAGCAGTTATGAAGCAGTGGACTTCAGAGGGGAATTTGTATGGGCATTGCCCTTAAGAAGGGATTCAGCTCTTTTACTGCCCAAAGCCCTAATCTAAAAAGAAAACCCACCCCAAAAAATGAAAAAAAAACTAAAACTAACCCCAGAATATCTGCTCACGGTTCCTGAAGTGTGGTCATCCATCCTCATCCAGGCATCAAAAAGTCTTCATCCAGGAGGCGACATCTTCCTCCTTTGTGGGACCATCTTCTATCTTCATCTCGGTGGCACGGAGTTGTGGAGGTGCGGAGCGGAGCTGTCCAGGATAGGCGATGACATCCAGCTCGGAGCGTCTTCTTCATACGATCATACGACCCTGTACACTGAAGATTGAATGTAAGGTACCCGTTTAAAAATGGGGTATCTTACATTCCATTTGGCTGACATTTTTAAATCAGCCAATAGGATGAAAGCTACTGAAATCTTATTGGCTGATTCCTATTTTTTAGGGTGTTTTTTTTTTAGATTAGGGCTTTGGGCAGAAAAAGAGCTGAATGCCCTTTTAAGGGCAATGCCCATACAAATGCCCCTTTAGCGGCAATGGGTAGCTTAGGGTTTTTTAAAGTTAGGTTTTTTATTTTGGTTGGTTGGTTGGGTGGCAGGTTTTACTTTTAGGGGGGAATTTGTCATTTTTTGTAGGTAAAAGAGCTGTTTAACTTAGGGCAAAGCCCTACAAAAGGCCCTTTTAAGGGCTATTGGTAGTTTATTGTTAGGTTAGGGGTGTTTTTATTTGGGGGGGGCTTTTTTATTTTTATAGAGCTATTAGATTAGGTGTAATTGTTTTTATTTATGATAATTTAGTTTATTATTTTATGTAATGTTAGATTTTTTTTTCTTCGTAGTAATAGGTTTATTTAAATTTGTAATTTAGGGTTTTTATTTTTTGTAGTGTTAGGTTTTTTTATCATTTAATTTAGGATTTTTAATTGGTAGTTTTTTATTTTATTTAATCTTAGTTTTTTTTTTATTTTACAGGTAAGTTTTTATTTATTTTAACATAGTTATATTATAACTTTTAATTTAAAGTTAGGAAGTGTTAGGTTTAGGGGTTAATAGCTTAATTTAGTGTTTTGCGATGTGGGGGCCGGCGGTTTAGGGGTTAATAGGTTTAGTTTATTAGTTACGTGTGGGGGGCTGGTGGTTTAGGGTTTAATAGGTTTAGTTTATTAGTTGCGATGTGGGGGGCTGAAGGTTTAGGGGTTAATACTTTATAATAGTGTTGACGATGTGGGGGGTCGGCGGTTTAGGGGTCAATATGTTTATTTTAGTGTTGGAAATGTGGGTGGGTAGCAGATAAGGGGTTAATAAGTTTAATAAAGTATTTGCGATGCTGGGAATGGCAGTTTAGGGGTTAATAGGTAGTTTATGGGTGTTAGTGTACTTTGTAACATTTTAGTTATGAGTTTTGTGAAATATTTTTGTTTTGCAAAATCCATAACTACTGGTCTCAGATCGCGGTATGGCTCGTGTCGGTATAGGCTGTAACGCAAGCATTTTAGCTAGACCGCACAACCTGTAATACGTCGCTATGGAAAACCATCACTCATTTTTTGAAAGCGGAATGGAGGTTGCGTTAAGGCTAAAATGCTTGTGGTATAGCTATACCGCCACAACTCGTAATATGCCTTACCTACCAATCCACGCGCAATGACCAATTTTTCAGCGGTATAGCCGTACCGCACCATACCGCAAAACTTGTAATCTAGCCCAATAAATATTTAAATGTTCATGTACTTTTTACAAGCTTAAAGATGTTGGACCAGTTGTAGGAAGCTTCTCTGGTATTTAACAAATAATGAACTAACAGAAAACAATATTCAGCGCTCCCTAAGTAGTGCAGTAAGACGTCTCTGTCAAGCAATGGACAATGATTGCAATAAGGATAAATGCTAATAGAGATGAAAAATGTTCAAAATGGATGATATAAAAGTCCAAAACGATGGATGAGAGAGTGATGAGTTGATGAAAATGAAAAGAAAAAGGAAAAAGCACAATGTGGTTGCACAGTACCGTGTCTCTAGGAAGTCCTAAGTAGTCAGGCAATAATCATGGTACTCACAACCTCAGAATTACTAGATCGATGAAAGGTCCTTGAGATAAGGTAGACTTTTTCATCCTCTTTGTGGTATAGCACCGATGTTTTTGGTGTAGTATTGCTCAAATGAGACTCCAAATGTTGTGTCACACTTAGAGTATGTCTGTTGTCAGAAGCAGCTGTAGCTTGAAGGAAACTTCCTTGTCAAAAGTATCCAAGATGAGAGATGCTGAAAGAGATAAACACAGCGCATTCCTTCTAAGAGTAAAAGTTTTTATTGGCACATAAAAGCACTTATTTAAAATCACACTTACAAGATATATAAAAATTCATGCACATAATAAAATGTGTAGTCAACCGCTCTACTACGCCATCTAACGGATTACCAGCAGGACAGGAACTGGATGGAAAGGGCCGCAAACGAGACTGGCGCCAGGTAGCACTCATGGGCACTCCGTCGAGCTTGGATAGTCCGGAAGCGTGCGTAACGTCGAGCGTTGATGACCTCAACGCGTTTCGTCCTATAGCGTTAGGACTTTCTCAAGAGGGAGTTGATGTCACTAGTTGCCGGGTAGACTCGTAAATAGCAGCAGGGTAAACCTGATTGGTTCAAAACACAGGTAACCTCAAATCATGTGATCAAACAGCGTGTGCTGTATACGGTTATACCCAAGCAGCAGTGAGATGCAAATGTACAGGTTATATTGTGTTTAAAACATTATTATCAAATTAATTGTATAACACAATTCTACAAACACATGTATATGGAACTGAGAGTAACACATGAAAAGAATAAATAAAAGGAGATTGCATGAGATAAGATAAAATATTAAATACGATAAAAAGTATAAAAAAGTGAATTTTGGGACCAAAGCTAATGATTTCGCCTGTTTACTTGCACTAAAAACAAGCGGAGGGTAGGCTATAAGAAAGAGTATAAAACAAAACCCACTGGTATCAGGGCAGTCTGAGTAGAATGAAATGCTTGATTTTTTTACATGAAGGCATTTAGGTCAAGATCTATATTTAGACCCTTGGGATTCAAAGTGTCTAATTCATGAATCCAAAAGGTCTCTCTCTGGCAGAGAGTTCTAAGTCTATTTATATGTTTACTAGGAGGTACCTCTTCAATAATTTTTACTTTTAGACCATCGGGATTGGACTTATGTTTGTGTTTGAAATGATAAGATACGCTATGTGTATCAAGTTCATGTGTGATGTTATACTTGTGTTCGCTGAACCTCTTTCTCATAGTTCTCTTCGTACGCCCGATATAAATTAGTTTACAACTACAACTCAACATGTATACAACATAAGTAGAACTACATGTTGATCTGTTTTTGATATTGTATTTCTTTTCCTGCATAGAATCATGAAAGTGATCCTGTTTGCAGATGTGAGAGCACATTCCACATCTTGCTACCCCACATCTCTTGGTACCTAAAGAGGGAACTAACCAATTATCACATGTGGTATTTTTCAGAGATGTTTGCTTTATCGGTCTTAGTTTTGATGGAGCCAAAATGTTTTTAAGATCCCTGTTTTTCTTGTAAGTGATAGTAGGTCTATCGGGAAGAGAGTTACCTAAAATTGGGTCAGCTTTAAGGATGCCCCAATGTGTGTTCATTATTCTTTCTATATATTTACTGCCCTGACTATATGTCGTGATGAACCTGATGTTATCATCTTTATTTCTCTCTCTGGTGAGTGATGGATTGAGCATTTCCTTCCTGTCCATTTTATCTACTTCCTTTTTAACTTCCTCTAATAGTTCCTTTTTGTAGCCCTTTTCTTTGAATCTATCGTCCAGTATGTTTACTTCTTTCTCATAGTCTGATGGATGGGTACAGTTCCTTTTAATACGCTGATATTGGCCTAGTGGTATGTTCTGTTTCCATCTCCTGAGATGGCCACTATTAGCATTAAGTAATCCATTTTTGACGGTCAGTTTCCTAAAATTCTTTACTGCTACCTTATTATCTGTTGTCTTGAAAAGTGTGAGATCTAAAAAATCTATATGCTCCCTATGTGTGTTGTGAGTGAATTTTAAATTAAATATATTGTTGTTAATGTGTTCCAGAAAGTTGGTAATGTGGGACATCTCACCTTTCCAAATGATTATAATATCATCGATATAGCGATGGTAGTGTATGAAGTTACCCATGAAGGGATTATTTTGCCAGATGTAATTGGTTTCAAAGTTACCCATGTAAATATTCGCATATGATGGTGCAAAGGTGGTACCCATCGCGGTCCCCTGTATTTGCAAATAGAAATTCCTTTCAAATTCAAAATAGTTATGGTCTAAAATAAATTTGATGCAAGATAGCAAGAATTCTATTTGTTCAGATGCCAATTCACTTAATAGCAAGGCGTCTCTAATGGCTTCTATACCTTGATAGTGGGGGATGCAGGTATATAGAGCAGTCACGTCACATGTGAGCCAGGTGTAATCTTTATCCCAATTTAGTCCTTCAAAAGTATTTATTACATGTGTTGTGTCTCTAATAAAAGAAGGGATCTTCTTAACTATAGGTTGTAAGAAGTGATCGATATATGTGGATAAGTTACTGGTAAGGGAGTTGATACCTGAAATAATGGGTCTCCCCAGGGGGTCTGTAAGGGACTTGTGGACTTTAGGGAGGTGGTAAAAAAGGGGGATACTTGGATGTGGTTCTGAAATGAAATTAAATTCATCTTTGGTAATGATGTTCCTAGTTTTAGCCAGCTTTAGAATATTAAATAGTTTTTTGGTAAAATTTTCCGTGGGATTAAAATTTAATTTTTATATGTATTTGAGTCGCCAAGGATATTGAACGCTTCTTTGGTGTAATTTGACCTGTTCTGGATGACAACCCCCCCTCCTTTTTCTGCAGCCCTTATAACTATACTAGTGTCTGCTTTTAGTGTAGATAATGCATGTCTCTCCTCCCTGCTGAGATTATCATTAAATCTATTTACCCATTTTCCTTTATTTTGCTCCCATAATTTTGAAAAATCATCATTGACCAATTTGTTAAAAATACTGATGTATTCCCCTTGTGCCCCTACTGGATAAAAGGAAGATTTTCTTTTAAAATGTGTTTGAATGATTTTAGGATTATCGTCTTCATGGAGGCTCCAATCCAGATCAGGCTCCGATGTGATGTCTGTATCTAGAGTGGACAGGCTTAAAGATGGAGGTGTATTAGTTGGACTATTATTAGGACCTGTACTTGTAATAGAGTCACTAATTTCTTTCAATTCCATAGTATTAGATGCTGTATATAGTATATTGTTGCTGGTGTATGGAGGATTTTTGATAAAATACCGTTTCAATGTAAGCTTCCTTACGTACTGCTGTAATTCAATGTATGTTTGGAATTTGTTGGGGCCAGTTTTTGGAGCATAATTTAGCCCTTTAGCCAGGAGATTGGTCTCACATGTATCCAATTTTCTATCTGATAAATTGTAGATGTTTTCTCTATTTATCTTGTTCTGTTCCTTTTTAGTTTTAATTAATTGTACCTTTCTTCCTGCTCTTGTCCCTCGCTTATTCTTTTTCTCTTTTGATTGTGAGTTGTGTTTGAAAAATCCAATGGATTGTGATTGTCTCGTTTTTCCCTCGTTCTCTGATAGATGTGAGAGTCTATGTAGGGTGTTGGTTCCCCCTCCCTCCCTAAAAAATATTTTTCATTATGGTTTCTCTGAGTATGTTCGGTGTGATATTGATCATTCTGATACCGATCAGATACTCTAGGTCTAGCTCCCTGAGTATCCCAATTATGATCATATTCCCTACGATAATGGGGATGTTCATATCTATTTTGAGCGTATGTACTTTGTTTCTTGGGTGGTTCAGAGTATTGTCTCCTGGGGAGAGTATCAGGAGCATTGTGATCAGAATGGTAATTAGGTCTGTTGTGTGGAATGTATGAATCATGATGTATTTGGCCCCTAGATGTATGGTTATTGATTTCTAAATCTTTTCTATGGTATGATGCTTTATTGTTTTCTCCATTGTTTTTAGAAGATCTTGATTTATCCTCCATAATTTTAGAATTGGAGGTAGCCTGTCCTGTATTTTCATACGAACCTGTGGGTTGCTTCACTTTATCAAAGTTTGGATTGTGGTTATTCTGATTCCTATAGTTATTGGTTCTTGGGGTATGTGGTTTATGTGTAGAGAATTTATTATTATTGTTGGGCTGTTTTTTCTTATATGTGTAGACCCTATCTAGATTGTAGTCCTCCATATCCCTACACAATTTCTTATATTTGTTAATTTCAATCTCCTTATTAAGTTTCTCATTTCTCCTTTGAATATTATCATTTAAAGTTTTCCACTTTTCATCATTACTAAAGGGCTGTATCTTAGGTAGTAATGCATCTAGTGCTGTACTAACCTTTTTGAGTTTATATTCTCTATATCTGATCAAAATTTTGATCAGAATCATAGAGCAATCCGATAAAGCTTTATCCCAATCAGCACACGCTGTTTGATCACATGATTTGAGGTTACCTGTGTTTTGAACCAATCAGGTTTACCCTGCTGCTATTTACGAGTCTACCCGGCAACTAGTGACATCAACTCCCTCTTGAGAAAGTCCTAACGCTATAGGACGAAACGCGTTGAGGTCATCAACGCTCGACGTTACGCACGCTTCCGGACTATCCAAGCTTGACGGAGTGCCCACGAGTGCTACCTGGCGCCAGTCTCGTTTGCGGCCCTTTCCATCCAGTTCCTGTCCTGCTGGTAATCCGTTAGACGGCGTAGTAGAGCGGTTGACTACACATTTTATTATGTGCATGAATTTTTATACATCTTGTAAGTGTGATTTTAAATAAGCGCTTTTATGTGCCAATAAAAACTTTTACTCTTAGAAGGAATGTGCTGTGTTTATCTCTTTCAGCATCTCTCATCTTGGATACTTTTGACAAGGAAGTTTCCTTCAAGCTACAGCTGCTTCTGACAACAGACATACTCTAAGTGTGACACAACATTTGGAGTCTCATTTGAGCAATACTACACCAAAAACATCGGTGCTATACCACAAAGAGGAGGAAAAAGTCTACCTTATCTCAAGGACCTTTCATCGATCTAGTAATTCTGAGGTTGTGAGTACCATGATTATTGCCTGACTACTTAGGACTTCCTAGAAACACGGTACTGTGCAACCACATTGTGCTTTTTCCTTTTTCTTTTCATTTTCATCAACTCATCACTCTCTCATCCATCGTTTTGGACTTTTATATCATCCATTTTGAACATTTTTCATCTCTATTAGCATTTATCCTTATTGCAATCATTGTCCATTGCTTGACAGAGACGTCTTACTGCACTACTTAGGGAGCGCTGAATATTGTTTTCTGTCAGTTCACCTTTTCATCCTGTTTTAATTCATAGCAATCCATGGATTTAGTGTTTATATATATATATATTTTTTATTGATCATTGTTTTTAGTATTTTAGGTTTAGTCCTTTAATATATTTTGATTTATTTGCACCATCTATTATCATGTCTGTCTCTAACACAGATATGGATAACACTGAAAGTTTTTTTGGGGACTCCCATTCTAGACACTCTAGAAACAGATCCCATGATTTGCTTAATATAGCATCCACTGAATGCCTAATAGAATCTACAGATCCAACAGAGTTATTCAAAGATTTAGAGAAATTGCTGACTAATGACACCAAAGAATGGCAAGATCTAATTCTATTAGATAATTATGTACTACACAACATAGTGCCACGAGGTCTCAGGATTTTCAAATATCCAGCGTTTGACCTAGAAGAAGTTGAATTTAGTACTGATTGGGATAAAGCTTTATCGGATTGCTCTATGATTCTGATCAAAATTTTGATCAGATATAGAGAATATAAACTCAAAAAGGTTAGTACAGCACTAGATGCATTACTACCTAAGATACAGCCCTTTAGTAATGATGAAAAGTGGAAAACTTTAAATGATAATATTCAAAGGAGAAATGAGAAACTTAATAAGGAGATTGAAATTAACAAATATAAGAAATTGTGTAGGGATATGGAGGACTACAATCTAGATAGGGTCTACACATATAAGAAAAAACAGCCCAACAATAATAATAAATTCTCTACACATAAACCACATACCCCAAGAACCAATAACTATAGGAATCAGAATAACCACAATCCAAACTTTGATAAAGTGAAGCAACCCACAGGTTTGTATGAAAATACAGGACAGGCTACCTCCAATTCTAAAATTATGGAGGATAAATCAAGATCTTCTAAAAACAATGGAGAAAACAATAAAGCATCATACCATAGAAAAGATTTAGAAATCAATAACCATACATCTAGGGGCCAAATACATCATGATTCATACATTCCACACAACAGACCTAATTACCATTCTGATCACAATGCTCCTGATATGATCATAATTGGGATACTCAGGGAGCTAGACCTAGAGTATCTGATCGGTATCAGAATGATCAATATCACACCGAACATACTCAGAGAAACCATAATGAAAAATATTTTTTAGGGAGGGAGGGGGAACCAACACTCTACATAGACCCTCACATCTATCAGAGAACGAGGGAAAAACGAGACAATCACAATCCATTGGATTTTTCAAACACAACTCACAATCAAAAGAGAAAAAGAATAAGCGAGGGACAAGAGCAGGAAGAAAGGTACAATTAATTAAAACTAAAAAGGAACAGAACAAGATAAATAGAGAAAACATCTACAATTTATCAGATAGAAAATTGGATACATGTGAGACCAATCTCCTGGCTAAAGGGCTAAATTATGCTCCAAAAACTGGCCCCAACAAATTCCAAACATACATTGATTTACAGCAGTACGTAAGGAAGCTTACATTGAAACGGTATTTTATCAAAAATCCTCCATACACCAACAACAATATACTATATACAGCATCTAATACTATGGAATTGAAAGAAATTAGTGACTCTATTACAAGTACAGGTCCTAATAATAGTCCAACTAATACACCTCCATCTTTAAGCCCGTCCACTCTAGATACAGACATCACATCGGAGCCTGATCTGGATTGGAGCCTCCATGAAGACGATAATCCTAAAATCATTCAAACACATTTTAAAAGAAAATCTTCCTTTTATCCAGTAGGGGCACAAGGGGAATACATCAGTATTTTTAACAAATTGGTCAATGATGATTTTTCAAAATTATGGGAGCAAAATAAAGGAAAATGGGTAAATAGATTTAATGATAATCTCACCAGGGAGGAGAGACATACATTATCTACATTAAAAGCAGACACTAGTATAGTTATAAGGTCTGCAGACAAAGGAGGGGGGGTTGTCATCCAGAACAGGTCAAATTACACCAAGGAAGCGTTCAATATCCTTGGCGACTCAAATACATATAAAAAATTAAATTTTAATCCCACGGAAAATTTTACCAAAAAACTATTTCATATTCTAAAGCTGGCTAAAACTAGGAACATCATTACCAAAGATGAATTTAATTTAATTTCAGAACCATATCCAAGTATCCCCCTTTTTTACCACCTCCCTAAAGTCCACAAGTCCCTTACAGACCCCCCGGGGAGACCCATTATTTCAGGTATCAACTCCCTTACCAGTAACTTATCCACATATATCGATCACTTCTTACAACCTATAGTTAAGAAGATCCCTTCTTTTATTAGAGACACAACAGATGTAATAAATACTTTTGAAGGACTAAATTGGGATAAAGATTACACCTGGCTCACATGTGACGTGACTGCTCTATATACCTGCATCCCCCACTATCAAGGTATGGAAGCCATTAGAGACGCCTTGCTATTAAGTGAATTGGCATCTGAACAAATAGAATTCTTGCTATCTTGCATCAAATTTATTTTAGACCATAACTATTTTGAATTTGAAAGGAATTTCTATTTGCAAATACAGGGGACCATGATGGGTACCACCTTTGCACCATCATATGCAAATATTTACATGGGTAACTTTGAAACCAATTACATCTGGCAAAATAATCCCTTCATGGGTAACATCATACACTACCATCGCTATATCGATGATATTATAATCATTTGGAAAGGTGAGATGTCCCACATTACCAACTTTCTGGAACACATTAACAACAATATATTTAATTTAAAATTCACTCACAACACACATAGGGAGCATATAGATTTTTTAGATCTCACACTTTTCAAGACAACAGATAATAAGGTAGCAGTAAAGAATTTTAGGAAACTGACCGACAAAAATGGATTACTTAATGCTAATAGTGGCCATCTCAGGAGATGGAAACAGAACATACCACTAGGCCAATATCAGCGTATTAAAAGGAACTGTACCCATCCATCAGACTATGAGAAAGAAGTAAACATACTGGACAATAGATTCAAAGAAAAGGGCTACAAAAAGGAACTATTACAGGAAGTTAAAAAGGAAGTAGATAAAATGGACAGGAAGGAAATGCTCAATCCATCACTCACCAGAGAGAGAAATAAAGATGATAACATCAGGTTCATCACGACATATAGTCAGGGCAGTAAATATATAGAAAGAATAATGAACACACATTGGGGCATCCTTAAAGCTGACCCAATTTTAGGTAACTCTCTTCCCGATAGACCTACTATCACTTACAAGAAAAACAGGGATCTTTAAAACATTTTGGCTCCATCAAAACTAAGACCGATAAAGCAAACATCTCTGAAAAATACCACATGTGATAATTGGTTAGTTCCCTCTTTAGGTACCAAGAGATGTGGGGTAGCAAGATGTGGAATGTGCTCTCACATCTGCAAACAGGATCACTTTCATGATTCTATGCAGGAAAAGAAATACAATATCAAAAACAGATCAACATGTAGTTCTACTTATGTTGTATACATGTTGAGTTGTAGTTGTAAACTAATTTATATCGGGCGTACGAAGAGAACTATGAGAAAGAGGTTCAGCGAACACAAGTATAACATCACACATGAACTTGATACACATAGTGTATCTTATCATTTCAAACACAAACATAAGTCCAATCCCGATTGTCTAAAAGTAAAAATTATTGAAGAGGTACCTCCTAGTAAACATATAAATAGACTTAGAACTCTCCGCCAGAGAGAGACCTTTTGGATTCATGAATTAGACACTTTGAATCCCAAGGGTCTAAATATAGATCTTGACCTAAATGCCTTCATGTAAAAAATCAAGCATTTCATTCTACTCAGACTGCCCTGATACCAGTGGGTTTTGTTTTATACTCTTTCTTATAGCCTACCCTCCGCTTGTTTTTAGTGCAAGTAAACAGGCGAAATCATTAGCTTTGGTCCCAAAATTCACTTTTTTATACTTTTTATCGTATTTAATATTTTATCTTATCTCATGCAATCTCCTTTTATTTATTCTTTTCATGTGTTACTCTCAGTTCCATATACATGTGTTTGTAGAATTGTGTTATACAATTAATTTGATAATAATGTTTTAAATACAATATAACCTGTACATTTGCATCTCACTGCTGCTTGGGTATAACCGTATACAGCACACGCTGTTTGATCACATGATTTGAGGTTACCTGTGTTTTGAACCAATCAGGTTTACCCTGCTGCTATTTACGAGTCTACCCGGCAACTAGTGACATCAACTCCCTCTTGAGAAAGTCCTAACGCTATAGGACGAAACGCGTTGAGGTCATCAACGCTCGACGTTACGCACTCTTCCAGACTATCCAAGCTCGATGGAGTGCCCACGAGTGCTACCTGGCGCCAGTCTCGTTTGCGGCCCTTTCCATCCAGTTCCTGTCCTGCTGGTAATCCGTTAGACGGCGTAGTAGAGCGGTTGACTACACATTTTATTATGTGCATGAATTTTTATATATCTTGTAAGTGTGATTTTAAATAAGCGCTTTTATGTGCCAATAAAAACTTTTACTCTTAGAAGGAATGCGCTGTGTTTATCTCTTTCAGCATTTAACAAATAATCAAAATTATGTATTGGGTCTAAACTTTCCCTTTTAGTGGCAGTTATATAAAATTTCAATTTTGCTGCTTTAGTCATAACAAATGAAGAGTTGTGTTGGTCTTTGTTTATCAAAATGTTTTTATTTTCGTAGCAAACTTCCTTGAGTACAAGATTGAGCATTTATGAGGATTATAAGAGCGTTTCTCTATTTCATATATTTATGACTTGATTACTGGAAACACTGACATATGCAGTCTGCTGTGCACACCATGACGATATATATAATAATATTTTGCTCTGTCCACTAACTCATAGAAAGCTTTGCTTGATGATGGACACTGATTAATATTTTTTTAATGTATTCCTTATCCAATGTATGATTTATGCTGCCTTTTAAAATGCTTTCCACTGATAATAATTCACATTTTGTACTTGATTGGACTTTACTAATGGCCTCTGTTTAGTCTTTTTATTTATGATGATGGTTGGAGATGTCCAGTCATCTTTATTTTTAATTTACGGACTTTACAGAAAGAAATCTGGTGTTTTTTTCTGACCCTGTTCTATAAAATTAATATTTTGTTTCTCTGCAGTTTTCATTTTTTGTTTTTAAATTTTTTGGAGTGTGAGAATTCTTTTAATTTCTATATCTATCTTTAACCCTAGACTGGAAAGGATGTTTAGTCCAGACACAATCAAATTATTCTGCTTAAAGGGACAGGTTTGTAGGTTTAACTACAGTGGAACTGTTACTGTTTTGCTTTTGTTTTTCAACTTGTGTCTGCAGCTGTCATTTCTTATTTTTACCTTTTACAATTGCTGGTAAGTGAAACTTTACATCCTCACACTGGGTGCTGCCATCATGGAATTTAAGTATATTCACACATTTTGACAAAAGTGGTGGATAATGCAGATCAGTGATATTGTTGTCTTCTTGACAAGCCAATGGGGCTGATTTATCAATGTCTGTCCCACATGATATGCTGTAGCGTACCATGTCCATCAGACATCTCTGAACACTGTCAGCATTTAACATTGCACAAGCACCAGAACTGCTTGTGAAATACCATCCCCTCCAGATTTAAGGAAATGCCATCAATTCTGGTTTTTCGTTCACTTTATGATGTCACAGGGAGTGACGTGCAGTAGGAGTTCAAGACCTTTGTTCTCTGACACTACTCATGAAATGATGGGTAAAATAATAATTTCTATTAAATGTTCAAACACAAAATAAATTTTTTCATCCTATTAATTTTTTTTTTATGTTTCATATATAAATTGCATAACTACATGCATTAAAAACACTGTCTGCTTGATATCATGATAACTGCTAACACGTGTTTCAAAAAGAAACATATGCTTAGTATAAACATTTGATCCTTCCAGCATAACTCAATTACTTTAGGGCTTAGAAAGCCTTCATTTGTCTCAGTCATGGTATTCCATGGATAAAATCCAAAAATAAAGTTGATTCCTTCAGTGCAGGTGTTTGGAACATTCGCCTAATCTTTTATCCAGCTGAACCAGCAAGCGTGTCACTATGTACTTTAGAAACGAAAAACAGCTATGTTTGCAGACATCTGTTTATCAAATGTAATGTATGTAATACCTTTAAGTAAAACTAGGAAGAGAGAAAAAAAATGAAGAAAACTAAATTATGTATGACAGCTACAGAGATAAATTTAATCAAACACCGATAAGATCTTCTGTAGAGCTATTTATATGTTGAATAGGAAAGAAATGGAATGAGGAAAGAAACATAGCTTTATGAATTAGATTTTTCAATAAAATTACACAAACAGCACACCTATTTATATGGTAATAATCATGTGCTCCATATTCTTTGTAAATATTAATATATATATATATATATATATATATATATATATATATATCACTATAGAATATTAAAAATGCCTGTTGCATACTGCTGTGTAATCTGAGATATGCAGAAGATGAATTTCAACTACTTTCATTGACATATTTTATATCATTGCTAAAAACATAGCGTAAAATGTAATCTTCATACTTCATCCTTATTTATTACGCTATATGTAAGAGGAGCAATGGTCACCTGCCCTACTAGAATTTATATCACAGGCTTATTGCTTTTTTATAATGCTGATATATTTTTCTGTACAATGCAAAACATAGGTGTATATTCTATGCTTGCAGCTATTGATAGTGTCAGATCCGCAAAAATATAGTGATGCAGTTGTGGCTATCAATACGAGCTAGGTAGCCATTTTAACTCATCACAATAATGTACCAGCTAAAACAATAGTAAGAGCTATTGCTTTCTAAGCAAAATACTAAAACATAATAGCAGCAAATATCTTATGCCTGTTGCTTTTGCCTGTTTCCAGCAACTGCAGACCAGTTAGCACCAGGTTGAGCACTAAATATACCTATTAGTACTGAAAATTAGAAGAGACTGGAATGCTGTGAAATAATAACACTTTTTATTGTATTTAATAAGTTATACCAAAACAAAGCACTGATTATAGTTTCATCAATACTTGGGGTCTGATTTATCAATGTCTGTTCAATATGATACACTGTAGTGTATCATGTCTGACAGACCTTGCTGAATGCCGACAGCATACGCTGTCAGCATTTAACATTGCACAAGCAGTTCTAGTGAACTGCTTGTGCAATGCCGCCCGATGCAGATTCACGGCCAATCAGACACTAGCAGGGGGTGTCAATCAACCCGATCGTATGCAATTGGGCGGATTGATGTCCGCAGCCTCAGAGGCAGCGGACCAGTTAAGGAGCAGCGGTCTTAAGACCGTTGCTTCATAAGTGGTGTTTCCGGCGAGCCTGAAGGCTTGCGCAAAAACAGGAGCATCAGGGGCCATCTGGCCCTAGATAAATAGGCCCATTGTTTCAATTAGAATTAGCTTTGATAAGAATCATATATTGCCAGGTAGGTATTTCACAGTAATCACACATAGAAGGATTTTCATCGTCAGGTGATAAACACTTTGGGCTCCATGTACTATGCAGAATAAGCTGCTCCGGAACCCTTGCAGGGCAGGTTTGCACATGTGAGCCTGCTTCCCACTTTGGGCCAGATTATGAGTGGAGCGAAAAATTGCGCTATCACAAGCGCAATATTTGCGCCCCACTCATAATACCAGTGCACATAAATGTGCGCTGGTATCATAGGTAATGCGCAATCCAAATGTGGCCTCACGTTTGCATTGCATGGAAGCTTTGCGCTCACTAGTGCGCACTTCCATGGGCTCCAATAGAAGCCTTGTTCTGATGCCATCATACACGGCACATAACCTAGCACAACGAAGGAGGTAAGTCACATAGCGTTGGACAGCAAATTTAAAATATATATGCAAATCAATATATACATATATATTTGCGTGTTTATATGTGTAAATACACATATTAACACATAAATTTATACAAGCATATACATATATATATATTAGACTGCTATGTAAAGGCACATTTATTTTCCACCCCACAACTGCTCACTTTAACCCCTTAACACTGCTTCATGCAGTTAATTTTTAACAAAGAGAGAGAGCGCTAGAGAGAGAGAGAAATAACTCGTTGTGTAGTTCATTAACAAATCTAGACAGGCCAGAAGGCTTGTTTTTCTCACAGAAAACCTCTGAATTACATTGTTTCCAATGCAGCAAAGGATTCTGGGTAAGATATGCAAATGAGGTTCACAATGACACACTTTTTTACTTCAAGTCTGCAGATTCCCTTTACGCCAAAGCATCGCTGTTCACACAGCTTATAAGCTTAGCTAGGGTTAGTGCAGTGATTCATAACCATCCAAGGACAGACTGTTTTGTGGTATTTGCCACTCATCAGCTGGTAGAAGGTTTGAATCACTGCTGGGTGAAGTTGATTTCTGGGCAAAATACAACAACATTTAAAATTAGGGGGCGTATGTTGTTGGCAATTTATCGATGTGCAACAGACATGATACGCTACATCGTATCGTCCGCTTGCACATTAATAAATTGACCTCAAAGAGAACTCATAATAGAAAAAGTGAAAATAAATATTTAATGTGTGTGAGTATATAGAAGTTATATCATCTCCACCAATGGCAAACTAAGTAGAATATACAGTAAGTCAAAGAAAAAAAAAAGGGGGGGTTAGACCCAAAGATCAGGCCCAAAACTAAATCTATTTAAGGGATTAGGTAATGCCCAATAGAGCCTTCTCATCTATTGTATCTCAAGATTCCTAAATGTAGTAAAACAGTTTGGTTTGCAGTCTGGATCTAAAACATGTTTCTATATAGTTTTTAGGTATTTTACTAGATCTAGGACAGGGCTTCTTAAACTTTTTCCACTCGTGACCCCTTTTTACGCTAGACATTTTTACGTGGTCCGGGTATATAAAATAGGTATATTAATCAAACATTTACTGATAATAAATCATAAAGAAAATCATTTTAAAACATTTCTTTGGTATACATATTATTTTACCATTTATTAAAGACAAAAGCAAATTTGCATACTAATGAGATGGATGTGCTTGTTTACTCTCCTGCCCCTTCCATACTCATACTCCCCTTCAATGCTCATACTCCCCCTTCCATGCTCACTCTACTGCACCTTCCATACTCCCCCCTTCATATTCATACTCACTTTCATACTTATACTCCCCCTTCCATGCTCACTCCCCTGCTCCTTCCATACTTCCTCTTCATATTCATACCACCACTTCCATGCTCATAACCTCCCTTCTATACTTACATTTCCCCTTCATACTCCCCCTTTTAATGCTTAATGACCCTTCCATACTCCTGTTTCATATTCATACCCTCCCTTCCATGCTCATACCCTACCTTCCATAATCATACCCTCCATTCCATACTCATACTCCCCCATTTTATGCTCATACTCCCCCATTTTATGCTCATACTCCCCCATTTTATGCTCACTCTAAGCATCTAAGAACTTTGAACAGAAGTAGTTTTGTAATCTATTTCTACTAGTAAAACTTCTAGTAAATGTTATTAGTTTTATTGGCATAAACACATATACTGCATAAACTGTAGCTTGTATGACACAAAATAAATCATAAGATAGATAAAATATATATGGGATAAGCGCCAGTGGTGTCACTCATGGTGTTGCACCCCCCCTAATATTTTTTTGTGACTCTAAACAAATTTATTTATATAGAAAACGGTTCAGATAATCACCACACGAGATTCCTTCCTTATTTTACACAATTTTCTAATCTACTTCTATTACCACATTTGCTTAATTCTCTTGGTATCCTTTGTTTAAGGATCAGCAATGCACTACTGCAAGATAGTTGAACACATAGAGGCCGATTTATCAAATGTCTGTCGGACCTGATCCGACAGTGCGGATCAGGTCCGACAGACATTGCTGAATGCGGAGATCAATACGCTCTCCGTATTCAGCATTGCACCAGCAGCTCACAAGAGCTGCTGGTGCAACGCCTTCCCCTGCAGACTCTCGGCCAATGGTCCGCCAGCAGGGGGTGTCAATCAACCCAATCATACTCGATTGGGTTGAATTGTGGCGATTCCTGTCCGCCTCATCAGAGCTGTTTGAAGACTCGCCAAAAACACGGGCCCACAAGCTCCATATGGAGCTTGATAAATGGGCCTCATAGAGTGAGCCAATGACAAGAGGCTTATATCTGCAGCCACCAATACACAGCTAGTTCATAGTAGTGTAATGCGGCTACTAAGCCTAACTAGGTATGTTTTTCAACAAAGAAAATATAGCGATATAGAAAAGAATTAAGCAAACTAGATAATAAAAGTAAATTAGAAAATTGTTTAAAATTGAATGTTCAATCTGACTAATACGTTTAATCTTAACTTGACTTTCCCTTTAACACTAGTTATATTTTTATTAGCAACATATAATATTATTAGTATGGTTGTCATAATACACATGCTACATTAGGGTGTGCACCCTGGGTAAATCTACTAAACTGATAAAAAGATTGATAGATATAATATATATATATATATATATATATATATATATATATATATATATTATATATATATATATATATATAGTTGCATTTATTTATATACATTCACATGAATTCAATACATAAAATCAGTCCAAACACTATTTAAATATTATTAACCCCTAATCTGCTGCCCCTAGCATCACTGCCACCTACCTACATGTATTAACCCCTAATCTGCCGCCCCCAATGTCGCCGCCACTATATTAAATTTATTAACCCCTAAACCTAAGTCTAACCCTAACCCTAACACCCACTAACTTAAATATAATTAAAATAAATCTAACTAAAAATTCCTATCATTAACTAAATAATTCCTATTTAAAACTAAATACTTACCTATAAAATAAACCTTAAGCTAGCTACAATATAACTAATAGTTACATTGTATCTAGCTTAGGGTTTATTTTTATTTTACAGGCAAGTTTGTATTTATTTTAACTAGGTAGAATAGTTACTAAATAGTTATTAACTATTTACTAACTACCTAGCTAAAATAAATACAAATTTACCTGTAAAATAAAACCTAACCTTAGTTAGACTAATACCTAACCTTACAGTACAATTAAATAAATTAAAAACAATTAACACAATTAAATACAAATATCTAAATTACAAAAAAAAACAAACACTAAATTACACAAAGTAAAAAACAAATTACAAGATATTTAAACTAATAACACCTAATCTAATAGCCCTATCAAAATAAAAAAATAAAAAAACGCAAAATAAAAAAAAAACCCTAGCCTAAACTACTAATAGTCCTTAAAAGGACCTTTTGCGGGGCATTTCCACAAAGAAATCAGCTCTTTTACCTGTAAAAAAAAATACAAACACCCCCCAACAGTAAAACCCACCACCCACACAACCAAACCCCCCAAATAAAAACCTAACTAAAAAAACCTAAGCTCCCCATTGCCCTGAAAAGAGCATTTGGATGGGCATTGCCATTAAAAGGGCATTTAGCTCTATTGCTGCCCAAACCCTAACCTAAAAATAAAAGCCACCCAATAAACCCTTAAAAAAAACCTAACACTAACCCCTGAAGATCAACTTACAGTTTTGAAGAGCCGACATCCATTCTCAACGAAGCCGAGAGAAGTCCTTAACGAAGCGGCAAGAAGTCCTCAACGAAACCGGGAGAAGTCTTCATCCAAGCCGGAAAAAAGTGGTCCTCCAGATGGGCAGACGTCTTCATCCAGACAGCATCTTCTATCTTCATCCATCTGGCGCAGAGCAGGTCCATCTTCAAGACATCCGGCGTGGAGCATCCTCTTCTTCCGATGACTACCCAATGAATGAAGGTTCCTTTAAGTGATGTCATCCAAGATGGCGTGCCTTAGATTCCGATTGGCTGATAGAATTCTATCAGCCAATCAGAATTAAGGTTAAAAAATCCAATTGGCTGATGCAATAAATCACAAAAGAATAAAAGACAAGATTACAAAAAATAAACGAAAATATCAAAAATAAAAATATTACACCTAATTTAATACAAATAAAAAAAGTTCCCCCAAAATAAAAACACCCCCTAACCTACAATAAACTACTAATAGCCCTTTAAATGGCCTTTTTTGGGGCATTGCTCTAAAGAAATCAGCTCTTTTACCTGTAAAAAATACAAAGTCCCCCCAACAGTAAAACCCACCACCCAACCAACCCCCAAAATAAAAAACCTAAGCTACCCATTGCCCATAAAGGGGCAATTGTATGGGCATTGCCCTTAAAAGGGCATTTAGCTCTTTTGCATTGCCCTTAAAGGGCATTTAGCTCTTTTTCAAAGCCCAAAGCCCTAATTTAAAAAAAAAAAAACCCACCAAAATAATTAAAAAAAAACTAACACTAACCCTAGATGTCGGTTTCAGAAGTCGGGACATCCATCTCCATCCAGGTGGCAAGGTATTCATCCAGGCGGCAAGGTCTTCATCCATCCCAGGGGTGTCTTCTATCTTCATCCCAGCGGCACGGAGCAGAGCCATCCTAGAAGCCAAAGGCATCCTGTATGGAGCGTCCTCTTTATATGGTCAATGCTGTACACTGAAGTTGAATGCAAGGTAGCCGTTTCAAAATGGCATACCTTGCATTCCTATTGGCTGATTTAATTTTTCCAATTTAAATCAGCCAATAGGGGGAGAGCTTCTGAAATCCTATTGGCTGTTCAAAACAGCCAATAGGATGAGAGCTTCTGAAATCCGTTTCTTTTTATTTTGGGGGGTTGGTTGTTTTGTGGGTTTTACTGTTGGGGGGACTTTATATTTTTTACAGGTAAAAGAGCTGTCTATTTTAGGGCAATGCCCTACAAAAGGCCCTTTTAAGGGCTATTGGTATTTTATTGAAGGCTAGGGGGTGTTTTTATTTTAGGAGGCTTTTTTATTTTTATAGGGCTATTAGATTAGGCGTAATTGTTTTTATTTTAATAATTTCATTTATTTTTTTGTAATCTTAGTGTTTTTTTATTTTTCGTGATTTTCAGTTTTTTGGTAAACTTTTTTTAAATTTTCATAGGATTTTTTTTTTTTTAGTTTTAATTTAGTTTTTTTTAAAAATTTGTAATTTAGATATTTTAATTGGTAGTATTTTTAATTGTATTAGTTAAGTTATGTTAGGTTAATTTATAGTTTAATGTTAGATTTATATTTATTTCACAGGTAAGTTTTTATTTATTTAAATATAGTTATATTGTAATTTTAATTTAAAGTTAGGGTGTGTTAGGTTTAGGGGTTAATAGTTTAATTTAGTGTTTTGCAATGTTGGGGGCTGGCGGTTTAGGGGTTAATAGATTTATTTAGTGGTGGAGATGTGGGAAGCCGGAGGTTTAGGGGTTAATAACTTTATTTAATGGTGGCGATGTCTGGGAGCAGCAGAATCGGGGTTAATAACTGTATTATAGTGGCAGCAATGTCGGGGTGCAGGGGAATAGGAGTTAATATATTTAAATAGTGTTGATGATGAGGGGGGGTGAGAGATTAAGGGTTAATTACTTTATTGAATAGTCGCGATGTGGGTGGGCAGCAGATTAGGGGTTAATAGGTTTAATATAGTGTTTGCGATGCGGGAGGGTGGCGGTTTAAGGGTTAATAGCTAGTTTATGGTTGTTAGTGTACTTTGTAACACTTTAGTTAGGAGTTTTGTGAAACATTTTTGTTACATAAAACTCATAACTACTGCTCTCGGATTTTTTGAGTGCGGGATTGACATTGCGTTACAGGCTAAAATGCTTGCGGTTTAGATATACCGACACAACTCCAAATAGCGGTGTTACTTCTTATTACGCTGTTAAAAGCCGAAAAGCAAAACTCATAATCTAGGTGTTATTTTTTCTGTAAAGTTGCTTTTCTTGAAGTTGGTAATATTGTTTTGTTAAATATTGTAGAGTGCTGAGCAGCAGTGCAAATCTATGACTGTGTCCCATATGGTTTCTATTTATCATACTCACTTCTGCCATTGTATTATGCAATAGGCCATAGACAGTAATAGAGGAATGAGAGTGACTGTGTTCCAACAAAAGGTTTTTGGGAACTATTAAGGGACACTGAAATTTTAATTTTATATGTGTCCAAACTATTCTTCTTCTCTTTATTTTCTAAACATTAAAAAAATATATTAAATACATTCTTAGCTCACAGGCTGTACAAAAACAGGGGTGGGTCTATCTAATTTGACACATGGCCATAGTTTCCTTCCCCTGCTCTACAGAAAAGTCTCCCTTAGAAGATTGGTTCATGGAGGCTCTACAAAACAAACAATAATACAAAATATGTATTAAAGAGCCTTATTCAGGACTAGTTCAGCGAAGTGACAAAAACTCAAGCAAATGCAAATTTGCTTTAGTGTGAAGAAGAAGCAGTGGAAGATTTACTAAATAAACAAATTAATTAATCTAAATTACATAAAAATATGCACAGCTTCCTCTGAAGAGTTACAAATGTATTACATAAATTGTACATTTGAAAATATGATTATTGTAATTTGCTTCTAACTCTTCAGAGAATCCTTAGCATGTTTTTTTTAATTAAATTTCATTTCTTTAGGTATGCAGTCAGATACTTAAATTAGGATTAATTAAACTTTTTGTTTCATAAACTGTTAATTTATTTCTTTATGGAACTAGAACATATACTATATATGTATATATATATATATATATATATATATATATATATATATATATATATATATTTAACAACATGGAGAAGAGAGTAGAAACCTCAAAATACGAGGTGTCTAAAAGTCTAGGCAAAAAATATCATAAAAATATTGCATGTATTTATAATCTGGAGACAAAGTGACCGTCCCAAATAGTCTCAAGCTAGGTGAGTTAAGTCTATACCCCTATATGATACATGAGTATAACTACGTTAGAGCGTTTGAAGCCAGAGGGAGCTGTGCATCGCCGCATCTTTTTCACAGGTACGCTAAAGAGCCGAACAGCAGTGTGATAGGTAAAAGTTCACATCGATACCTGTCTTTTTCAAGCGGTTGCTCTTCCCTCTGTGGTTTGCAGCACTTTCCAGTGGATCCTTGGCTTGCCCTCTGTCTACCCCAGAAGATGCTACGTTATGGGAGCAACCGCTGAGGGAAGAGCAACCGCGTGAAAAAGACAGGTATCGATGTGAACTTTTACCTATCACACTGCTGTTCGGCTCTTTAGCGTACCTGTGAAAAAGACGATCGGGCGGAATGATGTCCGCAGCCTCAGAGGAAGCGTACGAGTTAACGAGTTAAGACCGCTGCTTCTTAACTGCTGTTTCCAGCGAGCCTGAAGGCTTGAATGGAAATGACTGCATTGGGGCTGATTGACAGCTTGTTAAATCGGCCCCAATGGACTTGATTTATCAGATGTTGAGAGGACAAGATTCGCTATAGCACATCATGTTTTGGGGGACCACATAGTTTATCCTGTGATGACCAAAAGAAGTTTCCAGAACCCATATGTAAATTATTTTTTATGTTTTTCCAAACAAATAACAAATGGTGTCTATTGGTCAATGGGATCCTCTGATTTGTCCAGTAGGCTCCCTCTAGAGTAGCTGCAAACAAAAGGTTTAATACCAAAACTGTTATATTAAAAGGTATAAATTATTCACATTGCATAAAAATACTTGAATGCAAATATAAAAATCTCTTTGCCTTTAACCACAATTTTGTCACTCACCTGTTTGAGGTGGCTTATTAGTGACATTCTAACACAGCAATGTCATAGGAATCAAAATGTTAATTAAACTTAAGATTTAGCCCTTTGACATTCTCACAACTGCCAAAATAGCGCTTGATGCCACTTTAGTCTTTTTGAAAACTGACATCTGTTCTTTGCCTGATATATCTCCCTATGTAGAGCTCTAAGGTTCATATGCAAGCGATTCCCTTTAAAAATGTAATCAGAAGACATCACTTCCAAAAGTTATTTGCATTTTGTGCATCATTTCTGTAACAAAGACTGGTGGTCAGTTTGAGAGCTGACATAAGAATTGAAAAGCAACAAATAAGAGGACACAGGTAAAGTTAATAGCAAATATTTTATTAACAACATAAAAATTGGTTTTAATTTGTTTTTTTATACCACCTTAACTTTTTAATGGGCAGCTTTAATTTAAATCAGTTTGATTGGTCGAGCCCGCCTTAAATAAGGGGTGGTGAGAACACAACACTAACCTATGATTAAACACTGTAATAGCATGAAACGCATCAGGGGGTCCTCCCATGCTTCCCTGCTGGTTTATGAATTTTAACTATGTGGAAATAAAAGCCGTTTTTATGTTATTTTACCCTCAAGTACTCAAGATCTCTGTTTTTATTAAAGTTAATAGCAATAGAACCATTGTTGCAAAAAAAAGGCCAAAAAGGGCATGTTGCCTAAATGCGGAATCGTTTGAAAGTGATGTGGATCCACAAACTATCAAATAGAATATATGGGCTCTAATGTAACTAGACTGTAATGCCTCTTTAAAATTTCAAATTGACACTGGTATAACCAGATTGTAATACCTCTTTTGAAATTTCAACTAGGTGCTAAATAATTGAGTATAAATAAATATATATATATATATATGTGTGTGTGTGTGTGTAAAAAAGTGAAATAAAATTCCTTAAGCCAATAGCATTCATAAAAATAGCAATTCTAAAACACCATATTCATTCTTTCTTAGCAATTGCTTCATAAGAACTCCCAGTTCGTGTTTACTACAATATTAGCAACCTGTGGAGTTTTAATATTTAACAAGAGTGCAAACTCTGACTAAAGTGTAGTTTTATTTACACACACAATAAGTGCTAACATATATGCACTTACTAAATATAAAATGATAAAAAGCCTGTCAGGTTGTAACATAGTAACATAGTAGATAAGGTTGAAAAAAGACCGAAGTCCGTCGAGTTCAACCTATACAAATCTAAAATACTTACAAAAAGCTCCAGTTAAGCTTAAATAACCCCACTAAAAGGTGACTCATTTAATACTAGCAATCATATCCATGAATTTTGTTTATATACAGAAATGTATCCAGACTATTTTTAAATGTATCTAGGGTATTGGCATTCACTACGTCCTTTGGTAATGAGTTCCACAATTTTATTGCTCTTACAGTGAAAAAACGTTTCCGTTGCAGGAGATTAAATCTCCTTTTCTCCAACCTTAAATTGTGACCTCTTGTCAGAAACAATTTTCTAGGAATAAAAATAGCTTTTGCCATCTCTGAATATGGGCCTTGAATATATTTATATAAAGTAATCATGTCACCTCTCAAGCGCCTTTTTTCTAAAGAAAACAGACTCAGTTTGGCTAGCCTCTCCTCATAGGTTAATTTCTCCAATCCCCTTATTAGCTTTGTGGCCCTTCTCTGAACTTTTTCTAGTCCTGCAATATCTTTTTTTGCGATCAGTCCCCAGAACTGCACTCCATACTCAAGGTGAGGTCTTACCAGGGCTTTATATAGTGACAGAATTATATTTTCCTCCCTTGAATCAATGCCTCTTTTAATACATGCTAGTATCTTATTAGCCTTTGAAGCCGCTGCCCTGCATTGTGCTCCCATCTTTAGCTTGTTATCTATTACTACTCCCAAATCCCTTTCCTCCTCTATTTGGCTAAGTCTTGTCCCATTTAAAAAATACGTTGCCTGCTTATTTTTACTTCCGAAATGTAGAACCTTACATTTTTCTGTATTAAATCTCATTTTCCATTTACTTGCCCATACTTCTAATTTTTGCAGATCCCTTTGTAATGAAAGTTCATCCTGCTCTGACCGAATGACCTTACTTAACTTAGTATCATCTGCAAAAATAGAGATGTCGCTATTTAATCCTTGCTCCAAGTCATTTATAAAAATATTAAAAAGAACGGGGCCCAGTACTGATCCCTGGGGGACTCCACTGATTACCTTTGTCCAATCTGAGTATGATCCATTTACTACTACTCGTTGCTCCCTATCATTTATCCAGTTATTTATTATGTGAAGTCCATTGAGCTGCAGCGGATATTTACGGCCACTTTACAGGTTCTGTGTAGTTACTGCTATGTGTCAATGATCTTGACAGGATCACCGTGGGCTGTTCTTTAGTCACCGCAAACAAGATCAGGACTATGAGCACCTCAGCGCGTTTCTCCCAACGCCAGTCTGGCTTTCTCAAGAAGTGAAATTGAATGACAGCTTCGGCATACGCAGGCATTTTCAAAGGATAAAAATCCACCCCCTGATGTATTTGTGTTCCTGTGTTGACCAATCACTGAATACGGGTGGATTACCTTGCCGTAGCTGTTAAACGATGTCTATTTTGTTACATATTGTGTACAATATTTGATACATATAAACAACTTATAAAAATATATATGATAAATATATCAATTGCCAAACTATTTTCTCATATTTAAAACATAAAATGCTCAACATAAATAATATAAAAAAGGGGATTTTGATATCGAAACAATATCAATTTAGGACAGCTTAAATACAATTTTTAATATGAATGCGATATCACTATTGAGCAAATCTAAACTGATATCGTCATTTACAATGTCTACAACAAATACCATATATTAGCATTGAAAAATTAACCTAGGATGTTTATGTAATTGTTGATAATTTTACTGAGGACAGTAAAACATATTGGATAAAAAACATTACATGTATGCCTGTATGTCTATATAGACATTTAAGCCCTTTGGTTGAGAGTTACCTAGCTTATAGATCCAATATGTTTCCTGTTTTCTTAACTTTAAGAGCCTATTTTCTACTGAGGGAGCAATCCAATCGATTACCTGTATTTTTAAAGAGCTTGAATCACTATTATGAAACTCTAAAAAGTGCTTTGATACACTGTGTTTTAACAATTTTGTTTTAATGTTGTATAAATGTTCACTAAAGCGTCTTTTTATCTTTCTTTTTGTACGCCCTACATACTTCAAACCACATCCGCAGGTTAATAAATATACTACGAATATGGCATCACAATGGCATCATAATTAGTATATTTATTAACCTGCGGATGTGGTTTGAGTGTGTTGCAAGTGATGTCTTCTTCAATGCATTTTGTAAATAATCTTATATTTCCTGTAAACAACCAAATGGCTCAATCACATTCTAGTTCTATATATTTAATGACTAGCAGTAACAACAACAACAAATCTTTATTCTGTTTTGCTTACAACTGGAATGTGATCTTACTCATAGAATGACATGGTGATAGTATCTTTACATGTATATGTTATTTTTCATTTAAAGGGACATATGAGTGTATTTTTTTTATCAGCCAGTGAGCTTTTTACCCCTAGATATCAGTTTTGCACAAACATAAGTTTTTACTTGTTGGGACAGTAAAGTCAAAATTAAACTTTCATGATTTAGATAGAGCAGTCATGCAATTTTAAATAAGTTTCCAATGTAACTTGCTTAGTTATACTTCTATCCTTTGTTGAAAAGCATACTGAGGTAGGCTCTAGAGCAGTAATGCACTACAGGGAGCTAGCTGCTGTTATTTAGTTATACACATTTGCCTCTTGTTATTAGCTCACCAGATATATTCAGCTAGCTCCCAGTAGTACATTGCTGCTCGTTTACTGAATGATACCAAGAGAATGAAGAAACATTGATAATAGAAGTAAATTAAAAAGTTCAAACCAAATAAGAAAGCTGCACTCTCTTCCATATAGAAAAGTGAGAAGGCTTTATTTAGACAAATGTTTCGGGGGAACCTGCCCCTTCTTCAAACTTGACTATGGAGCTGATAGAACCCAACTGAATGTGGATTTCATCTGATTATGAGAAATGTGAGTGCTAATCCTGTTACTACTATAGCTGTATCATGAAAGAACAACTGTAAGTTTCATGCCCCTCTAAATATTAATTTACATACGCCTAGATTATGAGTTGTGCGTTAACAGGGGTGCGTTGCTAACTTGCAGTTTATTCTCACCGCTCACTTTCCTGCAGCACTGGTATTACAGGTTTTTATCAACCCGGCATTAACAGGCAAGAAGTGAGCGTAGAGCAAAATTGCGCTTCACACTGTTTTCTGATATTTATACCTAAGAGGCAGATAAGGAAGCCGAATCATCAAGTTCCGATTAAGCCTTTAGGCTTTAGGCTCGCCGGAAACAGGAGTTAAGAAGCAGCGTTCTTAAATGGATAGTAAACCCAAAATTGTTCTTTCACAATTCAGATAGAGCATGCAATTTTAAGCATCTTTCTAATTTACTCTTATTATCAATTTTTCTTTGTACTCTTAGTATCCTTATTTGAAAAAGCAGGAATGTTAAAGTAAATTTCAGACTATAAGAATGTTGCAATAAAACAAATATTAGTTTGCAAGTAAAACCACATAATTTTTTTTAATGTGTATATATATTTTATAATAAAGGGTTTGTAATCCTAATTTGTATTGTCTGTTCCTCCACCCCCCTTCATTTCCTCTTTTGGCTGGGCTGTGATGTACAGAGCAGTCACATCTACTCTCTACATAGGCTTTCTATGGGTTTTAAAAGGGGCAGGACTTCAAGATTGTCCACTGACACACATGTTGCTTGGATGATCACTGGAATTGTCATAAAAAAAAAAAAGAGTTCATCCATGTGGGCCGGCATAACATTGTATTAGAAGCATTACTATATGCACTCATTTAACCCTTTCACAGATGGATTAAAAACAAAAAAATGTACACATACCTTTTTTTTTTTTTTTTTTTTATAATGTTTTTATTGAAACTAATGAAACAACAATACAGGTTACAGTATACGTAATAGAATACAAAATAATACAATACAATATAATAGTATATAGTGCGGGGAGTGATTCCGTATAAAGTGGAGTCAATCACAATACAATCTGGTCCCCTTAATTATATCCACAGTACATGACATAATATATTCCTTTTGGTCACTTAGGTCCAATCTTGTATAATGGTAGGTCTACTTCTCCCTCTGTCTGGTGTGTTGTGTGCGCTACTTTGTGTAGAGTGACAATATTCTTTCCACAGAAAGTTCATTGCTAAGAAATCATCTAATCTTTTTGTAATATGGTAGTGAAATTTTTCCATTGCTAACGTGTGATTAACTAATGAGCGCCATTCCTGAATTGAGGGGGGTACTGTCGATTTCCATTTTCTTGGTATTAACCTTCTGGCACAATTAAGTAGTATGATTATAAGTTGCTGTCTCAATTTACATTTAATTGTTGGTATGTTATTAAATAAAAATATGATAGGGTCTAAGGGTATCTCGATATGAATTACCTTTGCGATGGCCCTGCGAATTTCATTCCAAAATTAGCCAAGGTGTGGGCATGACCACCAGATATGCTGGTAATTTCCCTCTCCTCCACATGTTCTCCAACATCTATTATCTTTAATGCCATATATTGCAGCTATTTTAACTGGGGTCTTATACCATCTACATAACAGTTTTATATTTGATTCCAATTGCGCGGCTGATGAGGTGTGTGAGCACATGTTATTGAATATCCTTGCCCATTGTTTTGGGGTTATATGGATTTGAAGTTCTTCCGACCATTTGTCTGTGTAGGGCGGAAGGTCTTTGGAATGATATTCTAATAATAATTTATATATTGCCGAGAGTGATCCCTTTGAGTATGTCTCCATACTACATATTGACTCAAAGGGAGATAATGGTCTGTTAAAGTGGGTGCGTTTGATATGAGTGGTAAGATAGTGATTTAGTTGGAAATATCTGAACCATGCGTCAAAATAATTTCCAAATGCTTCTTGCAAAACATTCCTAGGTTTGAGGGATTTGTTGTCCATGGCAAAACTACATGGTATGGTGTCTCTTAATTTTAAGTCCCTTATGTATTGATTGATTTGATACCCCTGAGCTTCAGGATTATATTTCAGAGGTGTTAAAGGGGAGGGTGTGCTCGAAATCAGTGGGAAGTTGATAAGACATGTGTCCCAAGTTTTAAATGTGAGCCTGGTGAGTTCCGATGTATTGGAACTGATAGGTCTGTGAATGTGTGGTATCCAACAGCTTGCTCCTAGTTGTGCATTTTGTGCTAAGTCGTGTTCTAGTCCTACCCATTCCTTGTGAGTGCCATGTTTACACCAGTCTATTATTCGTGTTAATGTACATGCTATAAAATAGTAGTGTATATTTGGCATACCCAACCCTCCTTGGGATTTAGTACGATAAATTATGTTTTTTGCAATTCTAGGGCGCTTGTTAAGCCACAAATAGGCGTTTAGCAAGTTTTGGAGTTTGTTTAGAAATGTTTTGGATAGCGCTAGTGGGATAGTCTGGAAGGTATATAAAATTTTAGGTAGGATAGTCATTTTTATGGCGTGTAACCTACCTAACCATGATAAAGTCTTGTTGTGCCAGGATTGTAGCTCTTTTTGTATATTGTTTAGAAGGGGGGTATAATTTGCTTTAAACATTTGTTGGGGATCGCTCGTAATATTGATTCCCAAATACATTAAAGAATATTTCTGGAATTTGTATTGGTACATGGACGTTATGTAATTTAAGTCAGATTGTGGGGTCCCTATTCCTATAAACTCAGATTTTGAGGCATTAATCTTAAAGTTTGATAATTTACCATATGTGTGGAGTTCACTGTGAAGTACAGGCATGGAAGTAAGCGGGTCAGTAATGGAGAACAGAATATCATCCGCATACATTGAGATTTTATAATTTTTTTCATGGATAGTTATGCCAGTGATACCCTTATTGTTCCTTATTCGTGCTGCCAGGGCCTCCATGGTTAGGGCAAACAACAGTGGGGACAGGGGGCATCCCTGTCGGGTGCCGTTATGTATAGTAAAAGATTGGGATATGGAGTCGTTTAGTTTAATTTTTGCATTTGGGGAACTGTATAGGGACATAATCTTAGATATAAATTCATCGGGGAAACCGAATTTGACTAATATTTGCTTAAGAAATGCCCAATTTAGACGGTCAAAAGCTTTCTCCGCGTCCAAGGACGCGAAGATTGCAGAGATTTTTGTCTTTGAGGAATAGTCGATCAGGGTTTGTATTTTGATAGTATTATCTCTAGCCTCACGATATGGGGTAAAACCGACCTGATTATAATGGATTAGTTGGGGAAGTAATTTGTTCAACCTATTTGCTATTATTTTGGCATATATTTTGATATCGATATTAAGTAGGGAAATAGGGCGAAAATTAGCTGGTGAGTCAGGGGGTTTGCCCGGTTTTGGCAAGACTATAATATATGCTGCTAACATTGAGGGGGGAGGAGGATTAATGAGTGACATATTATTGAACAAATTGTGCAAAGCGGGGGTTAGGATAGGGGCAAATGTCTGGTAATATTTGGCGGAAAAACCGTCCGGGCCTGGGCTTTTGCCCGGTGCCAGGTCTTTAATGGCTGCTAGAATTTCATTGGAGGTAATTGTTGATTTTAACTCTTCTCGTTGTTCTGATGAGATTGAGGGGAGTTGACAGGAGTCTAAATATGTTTGTATGTCTTCCACAAATTGTGTTTCAGGAACTGAGGTATTATCCCGCAGGTTATAGAGATTTGAGTAATACTTATAAAACTGGTCTAGTATGTCTGGAGTTGTATTTATGGTGGTGTTGTGAGGAGTCTTTAGTTCATGGATGAAAGTTTTTAACCTAGCTCTTTTAAGATGTCTTGCTAACATTTTCCCCGCTTTGTTACTTTCATGATAGTATATTTGTTTTATTTTCATAGCCGTTTTCTGATGTTCTAGGGCTAGGAATGTATCCAGCTGTTCTCTAACCTTACTTATTTCATCTAGAATTGAGGTGTTTTGGGGATCTTTTTTATGTGAATAATCTAGTTGCCCTAGTCTTGTGGTCAATGTGGTATAAAGTTGTCTAGAGGTTTTATGAAGTTGTGCTTTATATTTTATAAGTTCTCCTCTGAGAGTACATTTATGGGCTTCCCATATTATATATGGGTCGTCTACTGAATTATTGTTGATCTGAAAGTATTTCTCCATAACCTTTGAAAGGTGGTCTACAAGGGGCTGGTGTGTTAATAGGGAATCATCAAGTCTCCAGAGAAAAGGACTGGTAGGAGTGTTAGACCAATGTACACATACCTTTTTAATAGCAAAGATTACATTTATGGCATTTGATTATTTAAAGTTTACAATCACTTTAAGACTTCTGCTACTTAAAGGGCCATAATACCCAAATGTTTAAATACTTGAAAGTGATGCAGTATAGTTGTATAAAGCTGACTAGAAAATATCACCTAAACATCTCTATGTAAAAAAGAAAGATATTTTACCTCAAAAGTTCCTCAGTAGCCACATCCCATTGTAAAGGATTTCTAAGCAGCATATTAGTATGTCTGTCCCGGGACAGCTGAAAGGATGAGCCTCGTGCACTCTCATCTTATTTCCCTATTCAGTGTAACAATGAAATCTCATGAGAGTTAAGTCAAATCTCATGAGATCACAGTAAAAGAGTTCATGACCTCAGCACTGCTGATGCTGATTGGATGCTGTTCCTTTCTTCATTTTTTTTTTTTTAACTGCAGCTGGGAGCAGCTGAGTATAACTTTTTACACAGAACTTACTCTGCTGAGCTGAGGAGATTGTGAGGTAAAATATCTTCCTTTTTTACATAGAGATGCTCAGGTGATATTTTCCTGTCAGCTTTTTACAGTTATACTGCATCAGTTTCAAGTGATTTAGCATATGAGTATTATGTCCCTTTAACTCGTCCACCACCTCTGAGGCGGCGGAAAGCAATCTGCCCGATTGCATTCGATCAGGTTGATTGACACCCCCTGCTAGCGGCCAGAACTGCTTGTGCAATGATAAATGCTGACAGTGTATGCTGTCAGTATTTAGCAATGTTACAGCAGATCATGTCCATCCACACTTTCAAAATTCGTCTCCAAAGTCTAATCTAGTCACCAGAACATTTTTTTACTGCTGTGTTTCAATAGACACAGATAAAATAATGACTCATCAGCACTTGTCTATGAAGCAGGAAAAAAGCTATTACTACAATACCTTTTAAACTAAAAAGCATCTTTAAGCTTTATTCTCCATTTAAGAAAAAATGGTTAGGGAACATTTTAATTTTCAAAAAATGTAATCTGATAAAACATAAAAATATAAATGTGCAACAATTACATGTTCAATTAAAAAGAAAAACTAAAATAGCAGACTTTAGAATGATAGTCTCAGGTGGTACATTTTAGAACAGTAACACTTAACCTGGGACAATTAACCATGAAGGGTAAAGTAAATTGGATTAGTTTAATTAATTGATTAATTAATTAATTAACTATGGTAAGCATATTCGGTTTTACTGCTGTACAGTCATTTTATGAAGGTTATCTTCAAGAAATTGCTATTTTGAGTATCTCATGCTAAATTCATCCTATGTATATACACATATCTTAATAAATATATATATATTTGTATTTATAGCAACAAAGCATTATGCAGATAAAAACCAGAATACATAAATAGCAACAGCTGCAGTCATTTGAGAACAATGAAGGAATTATTCTTTGATGAAAAAACAAGCAAATGCATAGAAAAAAAATAATATACAGTAGTTGATATCTTCATGAGGTTAAAATGGTAAAGTGGGGCAAGCAAGGAACAAGCAGCAGACAGGATCTACTACGAGAGACTGTCACCCTATTGATACAAGGTATCATTTCAACTTTGTGTAAAGTTTCTCTTTTTTTGCTTATACAAAGAGGTTACAGTTGTGGGTTCCTGGAGTGATACTTATTATCATATGCACATTAAGCTGTTACGCTGTTACAACAAGTGCATATTCATTTGGATACAATTCATGTGAGATCTAGTATTGCTACATCTGAGATATATTTATCATTGTAAAATGTTACTGTAAAGGTAGACAAGGCTTTTCTGCAGATGGCAAAGACTTCTAATTTAGAGTTTTATACTATCCAGCCATGTCTATCCATTTTATTGGTTCCTGTGTCAGCCAATAAATATGTAAGTTTCCCTTTTTTTTGCCAATCCTGACCACATAAAAAAATAAAAAAAAATCGGCTGCTGCTGGCTCATTGTATTGTAGTAGCTCTAGCTATTACTTAAATTGTATTTAAGTTCTAACTGTGCTCTAGCTGCTTCTGTGCTGTCCTGAAGTATTTTTTTTTAGCAAACTAGTTTTGAAAAAACCCATGATTGAATATAAGACAAAACTTTGCTTTTGTTTTTTGTGTGTCAAATTATTCATCCAAAACATGTTTTTGTCTTTGCACGTGTCTAGCAAAGGGCTTTATTGTTATAATTATAATTAAAATTATATTGCTAAAAATACCAGTTTTCCTTCCCCGTCCAGTTAATTATCAAAAATACATATTGCCCCTTATTGTATATCTATCTATCATCTGTCTATATCTATCTATCATATATGTGCTAAACCAAACTTTGTATTTGTATTTAAAAATAAAAGGGAGACTGACCATCTCCCATTGGTTAAAGCACCCCACCCAAGCTCTGGTGTACTCATGACAGTGTAATGGAGTTGTGTATATAAAGCTAGGGAGTCTCATTCTATTATGAAGAGAAAAAACAGGAATGATTCAGCCCATTAAGGCAAAGGACTGTAGTGTTAGGACCAGTCAATATTGGGACAAGTGCCAATAATGTTGTCCAGTCCATTTTTGGAGTTTTGCGTGGAATGTGTCAGATTTGGCTTTATTTTCCTCCACTTTTTTTGTGTCATACCAATGCAAAGAAAAAAAATAAACATGAGAATGTTTAAACATTTGTAATCACAATAATTTTCAGGGCGAAGTGGTGCATTATCAGACAGAAATTCAGGGGTGCCAATATTTTTGGCCATAGCTGTATATATATATATATATATATATATATATATATATATATATATACTATATATGTATATATATATATATATATATATATATACACACATATATTAGTAAACAAAGTGGGTTTTTACACAGCGCTCAAAAACGTGTAAACAATCAGGTTAAAACAAATAATATTTGAATATGTATACAGGGAGTGCAGAATTATTAGGCAAGTTGTATTTTTAAGGATTCATTTTATTATTGAACCACAACCATGTTCTCAATGAACCCAAAAAACTCATTAATATCAAAGCTGAATAGTTTTGGAAGTAGTTTTTAGTTTGTTTTTAGTTATAGCTATTTTAGGGGGATATCTGTGTGTGCAGGTGACTATTACTGTGCATAATTATTAGGCAACTTAACAAAAAACAAATATATACCCATTTCAATTATTTATTTTTACCAGTGAAACCAATATAACATCTCAACATTCACAAATATACATTTCTGACATTCAAAAACAAAACAAAAACAAATCAGTGACCAATATAGCCACCTTTCTTTGCAAGGACACTCAAAAGCCTGCCATCCATGGATTCTGTCAGTGTTTTGATCTGTTCACCATCAACATTGCGTGCAGCAGCAACCACAGCCTCCCAGACACTGTTCAGAGAGGTGTACTGTTTTCCCTCCTTGTAAATCTCACATTTGATGATGGACCACAGGTTCTCAATGGGGTTCAGATCAGGTGAACAAGGAGGCCATGTCATTAGATTTTCTTCTTTTATACCCTTTCTTGTCAGCCACGCTGTGGAGTACTTGGACGCGTGTGATGGAGCATTGTCCTGCATGAAAATCATGTTTTTCTTGAAGGATGCAGACTTCTTCCTGTACCACTGCTTGAAGAAGGTGTCTTCCAGAAACTGGCAGTAGGACTGGGAGTTGAGCTTGACTCCATCCTCAACCCGAAAAGGCCCCACAAGCTCATCTTTGATGATACTAGCCCAAACCAGTACTCCACTTCCACCTTGCTGGCATCTGAGTCGGACTGGAGCTCTCTGCCCTTTACCAATCCAGCCACGGGCCCATCCATCTGGCCCATCATTTCATCAGTCCATAAAACCTTAGAAAAATCAGTCTTGAGATATTTCTTGGCCCAGTCTTGACGTTTCAGCTTGTGTATCTTGTTCAGTGGTGGTCGTCTTTCAGCCTTTCTTACCTGGCACTCCAGTGATGTTGCAGCTCTGAAATATGGCCAAACTGGTGGCAAGTGGCATCTTGGCAGCTGCACGCTTGACTTTTCTCAGTTCATGGGCAGTTATTTTGCGCCTTGGTTTTTCCACACGCTTCTTGCGACCCTGTTGACTATTTTGAATGAAACGCTTGATTGTTCGATGATCACGCTTCAGAAGCTTTGCAATTTTAAGAGTGCTGCATCCCTCTGCAAGATATCTCACTATTTTTGACTTTTCTGAGCCTTTCAAGTCCTTCTTTTGACCCATTTTGCCAAAGGAAAGGAAGTTGCCTAATAATTATGCACACCTGATATTGGGTGTTGATGTCATTAGACCACACCCTTTCTCATTACAGAGATGCACATCACCTAATATGCTTAAAGGGACATTATACACTCATTTTTTCTTTGCATAAATGTTTTGTAGATGATCTATTTATATAGCCCATAAAGTTTTTTTTTTAAATAAATGTATAGTTTTGCTTATTTTTAAATAACATTGCTCTGATTTTCAGACTCCTAACCAAGCCCCAAAGTTTAATGTGAATACGGTCAGCTACCTTCTCCAGCTTGCTCTTGTTTGTGTAAATGGTCTTTTCATATGCAAAAGAAGGGGGAGGGGGGGAGGGTCTTATTTGCCACTTGCAGTGGGCTTTCCAGCTACCTTTTCAACAGAGCCAAACTGACAACTTCTAAGTAAGTTTTTAAACAGTTTTATACTGGATTTTTATATCAGTATCTGTGCATCTTATTCTTTATAGTAGTGTCTATTACATGCAGTTATATGAAAATGAGTGTATACTGTCCCTTTAATTGGTAGTAGGCTTTCGAGCCTATACAGCTTGGAGTAAGACAACATGCATAAAGAGGATGATGTGGTCAAAATACTAATTTGCCTAATAATTCTGCACTCCCTGTATGAATGAAGGTTCAATATGAATATGTATAGGAGTGAATGAAAGCAACATAATATGTAAATGCTGATAAATTTCAAAAAGTCAATGTTATGAAACAGGTACAAGAAACAGAAGTTTTAATTATCCGTCACAGGTAAATTCAGTCTACTATTAAACGATCCTATAATTAAACAAAAGCAAAATCTAGATAAAATCTTGACTGAAGCACAATCCAAAGGTTTACTTAATTTAAAGGAATTCAATTTTCTGACAATAAAATTTCCCAGAACCCCAACTTTCTACTTTTTGCCAAAAATCCATAAATCACTCACTAACCCACCAGGTCGCCCAATAATATCCGGAATCAACTCATTAACCTCCAACTTATCCCAGTATATAGATCAATTCCTTCAGAAATATGTAATTAATCTGCCAGCCTACCTTAAAGATTCTACACATCTGCTGAATATATTAAACCAAATAGATTGGAATGATAAATATTTGATGGTCACTTGCGACGTAACTAGCTTGTATACAAATATTGAACATAATTTGGGTTTGCTGGCAGTAAAACATTTTCTAAAAAAGGATATAAATCTAAAAACAGATCAGGGTCATTTTATTTTGAAATGTATTGAATTTATTTTAAACAATAACTATTTTATTTTTGATGGGAAATATTATCTACAACAAAAGGGTACTGCGATGGGCACCAAGTTCGCACCCAGCTATGCCAATATTTTTATGGGTTACTTAGAAGAGTCTTTTATCTATAATGGAGCGTGGGGTGCAAACTTGGTAGCCTACAAAAGATTTATAGATGATATTTTCATAATCTGGAATGGTGATTATGAATTGCTTAATCTATTCTTAGAAGATCTCAATCAAAATAGTTTGGGTTTAAAATTTACAAGTGAAATAAACAGTAAATCCTTACATTTTCTGGATCTAGAGATAAATATTATTGATCAAAAAATTCATACAAAGACATTTTTTAAAAAAGTAGACGCTAACAATTATGTACACATGGAAAGCTGTCACTTAACTAAATGGATTGAGAATATTCCTACTAGCCAGTTTACTAGGATAAAAAAAAACTGCAGTAACACAGAAGACTTTGAAACTCAATCTTTGGTCTTAAAAGATAGGTTCCTGGATAAAGGATATGAAGTAAATAATGTGAATAAGGCAATCGAGAAAGCTAGGTTGAGAGATAGGGAAGAACTACTTAGAGGTAAAGAGAGTAGCACCCAAAAAAATGACCAAGTACAGAAATTGAGCATACCTTTTATCACAAAGTATAATGCCCAACATGGCCACATAAAATCTATTTTAAATAAACACTGGCACCTTATAAGAAAAGACCACATACTAGGAGACCATGTGAAAAAACACCCAGATATAATTTACACTAAAGCAAAAAATTTGAAGAATGAGCTAGCTCCAAGCATGTACAAAAGAAGTAAAAATACAATAGATGTGGACCTAATGGGGTCTAAAATAAAAGGTTTTTTTCCATGCTATAGCTGTGTAGCATGTAAACACAGCACAAAACTAAAGGAAATCGGTTCAATCACTAGAAACTATACACACACCATAAAAGATATAATCAGATGTAGCGATAAGGGGGCCGTCTACCTCCTCCAGTGTTCTTGCAAAAAGCAGTACCTTGGTCAGACCCAAAGAAAATTAAGGGATAGGATTAGAGATCATATAAATAACATTAAAAATGGTTTTGAGGGGCATTTTGTTTCTAAACATTTTAAAGAGTGTCATAATAGCAACACTAGCGAACTAAGCTGGTGGGGTATAAAAACGGTAAAACATGATGGTAGGGGAGGTGACTTTGAAATATTAATTTTATATAAAGAAGCTGAATTGATTTTTAATTTTGGTACACTGGTACCAGAGGGGTTAAACGCAGAATTAGGCTTGAATCCATTTATACATTGATAGAAGCTATTAGCTAATGCTAGTTTTAATGGCACCTAATATATCCCCCCTTTTTTAAAATATATAAAATTCTCAAATAAAAAAAAAAAAAAAAAAAAATTAAATTTTTTAAATAAATTTATGAAGTTTATATATAATATAAGTTTAAAAGATTTTGAACTAGATCCAACTCTAATGGAATATAAATCAATTGGGTTTTTGTATCTTTTATATATGTTTTCACATTAATTTTAGAATACAAAAAAACTTTTTTCCTATGTTGGCTATCTATGTTGACCTACATATATATTTAGATTTTTATTGGCAGGGGCCTTTTTATAATAGCTTTTTATAATAGCCTTTTATACATATATTTTTTATTAAATGGATTGTTTATTAATAGATTGCATGAGATTTGTTAGTTTGATTGCTTTATATTAAATTGAAGTGAGTCTAACATTCATTTGTGGTCTTTTTGCTATAAATATAATTTTATTTTTAGCAATGGTATATATATTTTTAATGAATAATAATATATATTTTTTAGAATTCATTATGTACTTCTCTATATTATATATATTTTTTATCACTATTTGGACGTAATGATAGATAGGATTTATAATTAATCACCAGTATGATCCACTATATAGTATTATGAATTAATTATCGGTTGTTTAACTTTAAATATAACTATAGAAGTGTGTAGTTTAATCATTTGTATGATCACTTTATTATTCTACATATAATGAACTAAGCAGTAGGCTTATTGGTAAGGACAGAATGCTTGCGACCCAATTTTCTCCAATGTATTGAAGGTCAAATGGTGACTAGCCAATAAGATATGACCCAAGAACAAAAAAAAGGAAATTGAAATTACTATATAAGGGTAGAGTTCACTATGGACTTATCATCTTGACAAAGGCCGGTACATGGCTGAAACGCGTAGATGCACCATTGAACTGCTATCACTAACTACCAGAGCGCTCTGAGATTGTCTGGATTTCAAATTTCCCGCAGCAATACTGACAGCGGGGAATCCCCTCACTGATTGGAGGACTTCAGCCATGTGACGTTCGAGTTGTCGTCACACGCCAAACGTTTGCCGACGAATGACCACAGCTGACAGGAAAACAGCTGCGAGAAGGGACTTGAATACCCGGTCACTACATACAAGAAAAGTGATCAAAGTACCGGTTGAGTCTCTGAACCCAAAGAGAGCCTGCCCGGAGGTACTTGTCCTGCAGCGAAAAAGGTACTTTCATTTACTTTTAGCACTTGTCAAATTGGATTGGGGATCCTTGTGACTGTCTGGACACATTGAAATAGTACAGAAAAACAACGGGTCCTTTTGGCTTATCTGACCTTCTAAATCACACACTTTTTTACTGTTGGATTTCACATAGGACATTTTTTGCAAAGTGGAACTTTTAGTGGAATCTACACTGATATACGCCTAAGAAAAGTTTTTTCCTTTTATTATTAGAATGTATTAGTTTTATAGGATTTAATTAAACCACCGGTGGTTCATTTAATGTCATTATATATCAATTTATGTATGTGTATTTATATGTACTATTAACTTATGCTATTGAATGATTTATTTTAACACTTAGTTTAATTTTAATATCCAATATAAAGATTATGTGATTTTATTAATAACAGTTTAGTCCGTTTTTTGTATAACGTTTTATTAATATTAGGTATTATCCTTGTTCTATTGGGAATCTTGATTTTTAGATATACTGAGCTGTCTTTAGCGCCACATCTATTTTTGTTTTTATCTTTTAGGTAAATTCAGTCTACTTACTAGACGTGCCCTCAATCTAATGAGGGAAGTATGGGTGCTGAAAGAGTACGGTATTCACATCTCCTGGAGCAGGGGAGAAACAACTAGTTCCTTCTACCGGGTCCATGTAGAGTATGAATGAGCTGATTTGGTCAAATTGTGTTGGGCGTTTGCACGTCTGGAGCATTACTGTGATTGGTCCATGTGATGTCTCTTTCCTTCTCATCTTTTGAAGTTTACGCTATCCGCCTCTTCTCCCCTATAGTGTTGCAGTTATCTATCGGCCCCATGGCCAAGCATCACAATTTTTGGACCACTTTGAAGCCTGGCTTCCACATTTTCTCTATTCTAATGTCCCTTCTCTCATCTTAGGGGACTTCAACATACCCCTTGATAAGCCTAACACGCCTGCTACCTCTAAACTTCTATCCCTTACCACCTCTATAGGCCTGTCCCAGTGGACAACAACTCCAACACACTGTGAAGGCAACTCCATAGACCTGGTCTTCACAAATCTCTGTGCTGTTTCCAACTCCCTTAACTTCCCCTTTCCTCTCTCTGACCACCATCTATTAACTTTCTCTCTTACTCTACCTACTACATCTTTGCAAGCCCCCAAAAAACAACTGCTACCTCACAGGAATTTAAATGACTTGGATCTCACAGACTTTTCCACTCAACTGAGTCCTCTGCTCTCTGACATTTCATCCCTCTCTTGTCCAAACCTCGTGACTCTACAGTATAATTCAGCACTAAAATCAACACTTGACAAAACTGCACCCTCCACTCTTCGACGTACATCAATCACTCGACGGCAACCGCGGCACACTGAACAGACCAGATATCTTCAGTGATGCTCATGGGCCCCTGAACGGAAATCACGCACCTTTGCTGATTTCCAACATTATAAATTCACCCTTAAGTCCTACAACTCTGCGCTCAGCCTGACCAAACAAGTCTATTTCTCCTCCCTTGTGTCATCTCATGCATCCAACCCCAGAAAACTGTTCTCAACCTTTAACTCCCTTCTACATCCGCCTGCCCCCCCGCCCACTACCAACCTCACTGCTCAAATTATTGCTGATCACATCAAAAATAAAATTGACACCATTAGAAAAGAGATCTGCACCTTGCACCCCGCAAACCCAGCGATCCTACCCACCCCTTCTATTAACAAAAATCTATGCTATTCCCCTCCTGTAACAGAGGAAGAAGTCTCTGCACTCCTATCCTTGGCTCATCTAACAACCTGCCCACTTGACCCTATTCCTTCACGACTTATTCGCACTCTCTCTGCCTCACTAACCCCTACCCTAACTCATCTCTTTAACCAATCTCTCACTGCTGGCACATTTCCTGACACATTCAAGCATGCGTCAATCATACCAATCCTAAAAGCCCTCTCTTTACCCCTCCACGTCTTCTAACTATCGACCGGTCTCCTTACTTCCCTTTGCTTAAAAATTATTGAAACGACTAGTCTATAATTGGCTAACTCAATTTCTCACAACTAACTCCTTACTTGATCCACTACAATCTGGTTTCCGCCCTAAACACTCAACATAAACCGCTCTTGCTAAAGTAACAAATGACCTGTTATCAGCTAAAGCAAAAGGCCATTACTCCTTACTAATTCTTCTTGACCTGTCCGCAGCTTTTGACACAGTTGACCATCCTCTCCTCCTAAAAATACTACATTCATTTGGCATCTGAGACACAGCCCTCTCCTGGTTTGCATCATATCTTTCAAACCGCTCATTTTCAGTTTCCTTTAACAACATATCTTGTGATCCTATGCCTCTCTCAGTTGGAGTACCGCAAGGCTCTGTCTTGGGTCCCTTGCTTTTCTCTCTTTATACATCCTGCCTTGGAAAACGTATAGCCTCCTTTGGGTTCCAGTACCACCTATATGCTGATGATACCCAAATCTATCTTTCCTCTCCTGATATCTCTCCCTCTTTACTCAACCAGATTTCTGACTGCCTCTCTGCAATTTTCTCTTGGATGTCTTCACACTACCTCCAACTCAATCTGTCCAAAACTGAGCTGCTTCTTATCCCCCCTCTTCGAAACATCCAACACCTGACATTTCTCTGATGATTCTCAACACCTCACCCCAGGTCCGCTGCCTTGGGGTCACACTAGACTCAGAACTCACATTCAACCCACATATACAAACGCTTACCAAATCCTCCTGTTCACACCTACGCAGCATTTCCAGAATTCGTCCCTTCCTTAGTCAAAAAACTACAAAAATACTTATTCATTCCCTCATCCTGTCACGCATTGATTATTGCAATCTACTCTTAAATGGCCTTCCAAAATACCGCCTCTCCTCCCTCCAATCTATTATGAATGCTTCTGCTAGACTCATCCACCTAAGTCGACGATCTACATCAGCTGCTCCACTCTGCCATTCTCTACACTGGATCCCCATGCACTCCAGAATACAATTTAAAGTATTAGCCCTAACCTACAAAGCACTCAACAGTCTAACTCCCAACTATATTTCCTCTCTCATTGAGAAATACTCCCCATCCTGTCCTCTTCGATCAACCTCTGACCTACGTCTCTACACTCCTGTTATCTCTACATCCCACTCCAACCTCCAAGACTTAGCATGTGCTGCTCCTGTCCTCTTGAACTCTCTACCCTGCTCCATTAGACTGTCTCCAACCTTGTATAGCTTCAGACGATCCTTGAAAACCCACCTATTCAGAGAGGCTTACCATCTCTCCTCCATCCCGCATCCGAACCAAGCTAATACATGTACATGAACTGCCTGACTCACTGCTGCAAATATAACCGATGTAACAAGCTACCCTAACCTTATGTCTCTGCACCCTAAACCTATAGACTGTGAGCTCTCTGGAGCAGGGCCCTCTTCCTCCTGTGCTAGATTTGTTTAGTCTTGTTATGTTTTGTATTTTATCACAAATCTTTGTCATTGTATACCCCTATCATTGTACCCAGAGCTACAGAATTTGGCGACACTATACAAATAAATGATAATAATAATAATAATAATGTATCCTGAGCATCTCATATGGAAAATTGACCAAACAACTGTCATTACAGCCAATCTTCAGGAGGAAGGACACTGATTCTAAGGAAGGAGAAGAGGTCAGGATACTGCTGTCATCTTGAGTAGCGCACAAGCAGGAAAACAGAGTCAGGATTAGAGAAACCCGGCAAGGAGGTGTGTCTGCAGCAGCAAAGAGCTCTCAGTAGATCTGCAGGAGAAACGATGTGAGAAGATGCGGCTCAAAGCAGTGAAGCCGGAGATTACCTCAAGCTAGCGCAGCAGCAGCTTGATGATCTGATAGAAGGAAGATGCCAAAATCCAATACAAGTCGGCAAGCAGTTCCCAAATGAACTGAAGGCAGAAAAACCAGGATTCTGTCCCAGCAGAGCAGATGAGATGTAAGCACAGAAACACAGAGGGAGACAAAGCCGGTGGACAGCAGCTGACGTATAACTTTTGACACAACACTTACTATTGTGACCTAAATACATTTTGAGGCTTGATAAAGGCAATGTGTTAGCCAAAACGTGTTACCATTATTTTGCTTGATTTGTGTCCAAGAGAGGACACCATACACCATGTGACATATCCACAGCTGAAGGCAGATTCCAGGAAGAACAGGGGAGCGGAGCTTGGCCACTTTCTTCTGTGTCTGTTTTTCTAGGAATCCCAGAGCTGAGATTGCTGAATACAATTTACAATACCTACCTTTAAGGATCTCTAAGGATACAAATACTCAGAGCTCCAGAGTATATATATATAAGGTACTCTTTTGGCACTATCAACTTTGTGCCTTGTACCCACTGTGGAAATTTAATTTGGGGTGCTTCATTCCTTGAAAGCATATTTTGCCAGTAACTCTATATTCCTTTTGATGCTGCTTGCTATTTTGTACTGTCATATAAATCTCTGTTTGCAGCAGAGATTTTTTTAGCTGACTTCTTTTCTACATAAACTGTTCACTTTGTATTTTAGAGTTTTATTTCACAAATACATTGCATTTGATTTAATATCTTATTTTTAAAATATCTTATTTTTAAGAGTATACTGAGTGGTATAACACTGGCTTTTTATTATACAAAATATATTAGACCTGCCTTGTTTGGTGCCCTCAATCTTTGTTTATTTTAGACATAAAGAACAGTCCCACCCACTCTGCATAGTCTTCCTAAGGAATTTCAAAGGGATTGACTTCAAGGGTGTCATATGACGCTCACATTGATTGGAAGTTCATTGGAATTGTAAAAAAAACAAAACAAAACAGTTTATCCCCAGTGTACTGGCATAACATTGTAATATAAACATTACTATAGGCACGGATTTAACCCTTTTCATGGATAGATTAAAAAAACAAGGTACACATATACTTTTTTTTTAATGGCAAAGATTACATGTATGGCATTTGATTAGCTAAAGTTTGCCATCACTTTAAGCAAATATGCCTTACAGTGGGTTATAAGAGCTTCTACATTACTGAAAAGATTTTCATAATTAAATTAACTTATCACCTTCTTATACTCAACAAATACAAGGACAATAAACTCCTCTTGGTTTTGGATTAAAGTTGGGCTTCTTATAAACTCCATTGGAGGCCAAAAAGCAAGTCCTGTAACCTACAAATGCTGCAAGAAGTTACTGTTGGCTAGATTACGAGTTGTGCGTTATGCTGAAAAAGCAGCGTTAACATGTCCTAACGCTGCTTTTTCCCTACCGCTGGTATTACGAGTCTTGCAGGTTTAGGGGCACCGAACACTTCTTTGGCCTTACCGCAAAACGACTTACGTAAACTTCGTAAAGTCTTTTTTCTATGGGACTTCCATAGCATAGCTGGTATTATGAGTCTGTCCTGGGAGGCCAAAAAGTGAGCGGTACACCCTACCCCGTCAAGAGTCCTAAAGCATTTAAAAGTCAGTAATTAAGAGTTTTATGGTACAACATCGTAGCATAAAACTCATAACTAAAGTGCTAAAAAGTACACTAACACCCATAAACTACCTATTAACCCCTAAACCTAGGCCCTCCCTCATCGCAAACACTATAATAAAAATGTTAACCCCTAATCTGCTGCTCTGGACATCGCCGCAACTATAATAAACATATTAACCCGTAAAACCTCCGCACTCCCGCCTCGCAAACACTAGCTAAATATTATTAACCCCTAATCTGCCGTCGCTAACATCGCCGCACCTACCTACATTTATTAAACCCTAATCTGCCGCACCCAAACTCGCTGCCACTATACTAAAGTTATTAACCCCTAAACCTAAGTCTAACCCTAACCCTAACACCCCCTAAATTAAATATAATTACAATAAATCTAAATAAAAATTAATATTATTACCTAAATAATTCCTATTTAAAACTAAATACTTTTCTATAAATAAACCCTAAGCTAGCTACAATATAACTAATAGTTACATTGTAGCTAGCTTAGGGTTTATTTTTATTTTACAGGCAAGTTTGTATTTATTTTAACTAGGTAGAATAGTTATTAAATAGTTATTAACTATTTAATATCTACCTAGCTAAAATAAATACAAAAGTACCTGTAAAATAAAACCTAACCTAAGTTACAATAACACCTAAACTAACCCTACAATTAAATTAATTAACTAAATTAAAAACAATTAAATAAATTAAATTAAATTAGCTAAAGTACAAAAAAACCCCACTAAATTACAGAAAATAATAAACAAATTACAAGATATTTAAACTTATTACACCTAATCTAATAGCCCTATAAAAAAAAAAAAACATAATAAAAAAAACCTTAGCCTAAACTAAACTAAACTATCAATAGCCCTTAAAAGGGCCTTTTGCGGGGCATTGCCCCAAAGTAATCAGCACTTTTACCTGTAAAAGAAAATACAAACAACCCACCACACACACAACCAACCCCCCAAATAAAATACTATCTAAAAAAACCTAAGCTCCCCATTGCCATAAAGAGGGCATTTGGATGGGCATTGCCCTTAAAAGGGCTGTTAGCTCTTTTGCGGTCCAAACCCTAATATAAGAAATAAAACCCACCCAACACACCCTTAAAAAAAACCTAACACTAACCCCCTGAAGATCGACTTACAGTTCTGAAGACCGGACATCCATCCTCAAGGAAGCAGCAGAAGTCTTCATCCAACCGGGCCAAAATCCTCAACGAAGCCGGACGAAGTCTTCATCCAAGCCGGGTGAAGTTGTCCTCCAGACGGGCAGAAGTCTTCATCCAGATGGCATCTTCTATGTTCATCCATTCGACGTGGAGCGGCTCCATCTTCAAGACATCCGACGTGGAGCATCCTCTTCAAACGAAGTCTTCTTACTGAATGACGGTTCCTTTAAGTGACGTAATCCAAGATGGCGTCCCTTAGATTTAGCCAAAAGGATTGAGCTGGCATTCTATTGGCTGTTCCACTTCGCCCGGCTTGGATCAAGACTTCTCCCGGCTTTGTTGAGGACTTCGGCCCGGTTGGATGAAGACTTCTCCCGGTAAGGTGATCTTCAAGGGGTTAGTGTTAGGTTTTCTTAAGGGGTATTGGGTGGGTTTTAGAGTAGGTTTAGTTGTGTGGGTGGTGGGTTTTAATGTTGGGGGGGATTTGTAATTTTTTTTTACAGGTAAAAGAGCTGATTACTTTGGGGCAATGCCCCACAAAAGGCCCTCTTAAGGGCTATTTGTAATTTAGTGTAGGGTATGGCTTTTTTATTTTGAAGGGGCTTTTTATTTTGTTAGAGGGATTAGATTAGGTGTAATTAGTTTAAAAATCTTGTAATTTGTTTATTATTTTCTGTAATTTAGTGTTTCTTTTTTTTTGTACTTTAGCTAATTTTATTTAATTGTATTTAATTTAGTTAAGTCATTTAATTATAGTGTAGTGTTAGGTGTAATTGTAACTTAGGTTAGGTTTTATTTTACAGGTACTTTTGTATTTATTTTAGCTAGGTAGTTATTAAATAGTTAATAACTATTTAATAATTATTGTACCTAGTTAAAATAAATACAAACTTGCCTGTAAAATAAAAATAAACCCTAAGATAGATACAAATGTAACTATTAGTTATATTGTAGCTATCCTACGCCTAGATTTAGATTTAACTTTTAGTTATATTGTAGCTATCTTAGGGTTTATTTTATAGGTAAGTATTTAGTTTTAAATAAGAATAATTTAGTTAATTATCGTAATTTTTATTTAGATGTATTTAAATTATATTTAAGTTAGGGGGGTTAGGGTTAGACTTAGATTTAGGGGTTAATAACTTTAGTATAGTGGTGGCGACATTGGGGGCGGTAGATTAGGGGTTAATAAATGTAGGTTGGTGTCAGCGATGTTAGGGACGGCAGATTAGGGGTTAATAATATTTAACTAATGGTTGCGAGGCCGGAGTGCGGCGGTTTAGGGGTTAATATATTTATTATAGTGACGGCGATGTCCGGTTCAGCAGATTAGAGGTTAAAATATTTTTTTTAGCGTTTGCAATGCGGGAGGGCCTCGGTTTAGGGGTTAATAGGTAGTTTATGGGTGTTAGTGTACTTTTTAGCACTTTAGTTAAGAGTTTTATGCTACAGCGTTGTAGTGTAAAACTCTTAACTACTGACTTTAAAATGCGGTACCAGTCTTGACAGGAGAAGGTCTTTTTGGCAGACTCGTAATACCGGCGCTATGCAAGTCCCATTGAAAAAAAGAGAATACGCAATGTATGTAAGTGTATTTGTGGTATTTCCAAGTCTGGCCAAAAAAGTGAGCGGTGAGCCTGTACCTTCAAGACTCGTAATACCAGCGGGCGTTAAAAAGCAGCGTTAGGACCTCTTAACGCTGCTTTTTTAACCTAACGCACAAATCGTAATCTAGCCGATAGTAAATTGATACATAACAAATACAGATATATCAATTCAAATGTTTCTATTTTAAATATTGCATAATTTTAATATTACATTTAAAGAAAGCATTTGGAAATACACATATATCAATTAAAAAAAAAACCATATTCGAATGTAGCATAATTCGAATATTACAGTTAAAGAAAGCATTAGAAATACTATTGCAAATATATAAATTTGAATTTTTCGAAATTGAAAATTGCATAATTTGAATCAAATTATTAGAAAATTTTAATTGAATATTACATTTAAAGAAAGCATTTCAAATACTATTACATTATATGAATGTTAGAAAGTTATACAAACATTCTAAATTTTAATCGAACAAATAAATGTGTTAAAATTAATAAAAATTTTCAAATGTGAAACATTCACCCATTCCTAATTCTGACTATGATGAATTATCTCTGTCACCATTGAGGTGGTGGAGAGGCTAAGTAACAGTGGTCTTATGACCACAGCTACCTAACTAGTGTTTCAGTCCTGATCAATCAATCTTGTAACTCTCAGGCCCCAAAGTTGCATGTGCAGCTTCATAAATGAGGCCCAATGAGAAAGATGTCTAAAAAAAATGTCTTTATAATATATATAATCAAAATGTTTCACTATATTACAGCTTAGTATTTCCAAGACTTTTTCCCATTGAGCACCCATAGACCCAAGTTATTATACTGCAACAGATTGTACAATATGAGCTTTCCTGAATTTATGACCTGCATGTGGTCATTTAGGCAGGTGTAGAATGTACAGTAATAGCTTATCATAAATACCAGATGAGTTAAGTTTTTATTTAGAAATGATCAAGCCCTTAATATGACAAACTTGCAAGTTCACATAAAGGACAGTGATATTAGACTTTGAACAGATCAATATAAATTAAATTTATCAAACCCAAACTGTCTGCCTTAGAAAACTAGTATTCTCTACCTTCTCAAGATTTTCTTTTAAAAGATTAATTACTTGTGATAACTGGATGATGGAAAATAAATCCTCACAAGACTGCAAAACTAAATACCTTTTTCTGTAACTAATTTATTTTACACAATGCAATCCAAAATAAGGGGATCATTTGTATCCCAGGTTAAATAAAGTTTATGAACATTGTTTTAAAAGTGATGGGAAATCATGGCACTTTTGAAATGCTAGGATTTACAAGTGCTACAAATAAAGGGGACTTTGAGTCATGAAGTATAAAAAACTTCAGGATGAAAGTTCCTTTATTTGCAGTGAGTTTATACTGAACTGAACATATCTAGCCGCCCACTGAAAAACACTCGGCCAGATTACGAGTTTTGTGCTAGGAGCTGTGCAGTGCTAACGAGCAGTTTTTTCTCACCGCTCACTTACCTGCAGCGCTGGTATTACAGGTTTTTACAAACCCGGCGTTAAAAGGTAAGAAGTGAGCGTAGAGCAAAATTATGCTCCATACCGCACTACAATAGCAACGCTGCTTAAGTCAGCGGTGAGCTGATCATACGTGCTTGTGCACGATTTCCCCATAGACATCAATGGGGAGAGACATCAATTGGGAGAGCTGGCATTATATTGGCTGTTCCAATCAGCCAATAGAATGCAAGCTCAATCCTATTGGCTGATTGGAATTCTATCAGCCAATCGGAATCTAAGGGACGCCATCTTGAATGACGTCACTTAAAGAGATATTCATTACTAAGAAGCCGTCGTTTGAAGAGGATGCTCCCCGTCGGATGTCTTGAAGATGGACCTGCTCCGCGCTGGAAGGATGAAGATAGAAGATTCTGTCTGGATGAAGACTTCTGCCCATCTGGAGGACCACTTCTGCCCGTCTGGAGGACCATTTCTTCCGGCTTCGTTGAGGACATCTTGGATGAAGACTTCTCCCGGTAAGTGAATCTTCGGGGGTTGGTTTATTTTTTAGGTTAGGGCTTTGGGCCTGCAATAGAGCTAAATGCCCCTTTAAGGGCAATGCCCATCCAAATGCCCTTTTCAGGGCAATGGGGAGCTTAGGTTTTTTTAATTTAGGATTTTATTTGGGGGGTTGGTTGTGTGGGTGGTGGGTTTTACTGTTGGGGGGGTTGTTGTATTTTTTTTTTTACAGGAACAATAGCTGATTTCTTTGGGGCAATGCCCTGCAAAAGGCCCTTTTAAGGGCTATTGGTAGTTTATTTAAGGCTAGGGTTTTTTTATGTTGGGGGGGCTTTTTTATTTTGATAGGGCTATTAGATTATGTGTACTTAGTTTAAAGATTTGATCATTTCTTTTTTTATTTTCTGTGATTTAGCTAATTTAATTTAATTTATTTAATACTATTTAATTTATGTAATTTATTTAATTGTAGTGTAGTGTTAGGTGTTAGTGTAACTTAGGTTAGGTTTTATTTTACAGGTAAATTTGTATTTATTTTAGCTAGGTAGTTATTAAATAGTTAATAACTATTTAATATCTATTCTACCTAGTTAAAATAAATACAAACTTGCCTGTAAAATAAAAATAAACCCTAAGATAGCTACAATGTAAATATTAGTTATATTGTAGCTAGCTTAAGGTTTATTTTACAGGTAAGTATTTAGTTTTAAATAGGAATAATTTAGTTAATGATATTAATTTTATTTAGATTTATTTAAATTATATTTCAATTAGGGGGGATGTTAGGGTTAGGGTTAGACTTAGGTTTAGGGGTTAATAAATGTAATATAGTGGCTGCGACGTTGGGGGTGGCAGATTAAGGGTTAATAAATATAATGTAGGTGGCGGCGATGTTAGGGGTGGCAGATTAGGGGTTAATATTATTTAATTAGTGTTTGCGAGGTGGGAGTACGGAGGTTTAGGGTTTAATACGTTTATTATAGTGGCGGCGATGTCTGGAGCGGCAGATTAGGGGTTAATGATTTTATTTTAGTGTCTGCGATGCGGGAGGGCCTCGGTTTATGGGTTAATAGGTAGTTTATGGGTGTTAGTGTACTTTGTGACACTTTAGTTATGAGTTTTATGCTACGGCGTTGTAGTGTAAAACTGATAACTACTGACTTTAAAATGCGTTACGGATCTTGGAGGTATAGGGTGGCCTCCCAGGACAGACCAGCGCTATGGAAGTCCCATAGAAAAAGGTTTTACAAAGTTTACGTAAGTCGGTTTGCGGTAAGGCCAAAAAAAAGTGTGCGGGGCCCCTAAACCTGCAAGACTCGTAATAGCAGCGGTAGTGAAAAAGCAGCATTAGGACCTGTTAATGCTGCTTTTTTACCTTACTGCAAAACTCGTAATCTAGCCGACTTTTTTTTCAATGAAGTAACATTTTCACCACTTAGCCAATAGTCATGTGTTTCAATCAGCATTATCATGGAGGAAGTAGTGTATTGCAACAGGCGGCAAGAGGAGCTTAGCTTGGCATAAACTCACATGCAAATAAAGGAACTTTCATCATGAAGTTTTTTATATTTCATGACTGAAAGTTCCCTTTATTTGTAGCACTGG